>NC_132878.1:62902286-63094786 GCF_030463535.1 Salminus brasiliensis | reverse complement strand
AAGGGTAGACCCAGAACAACCAAGGGTGGTTCTAGAACAATCACATGTAGTTCTAGAAGAAACAAAATTTGATCCAGAACAATCTAGGAGAGTTCCAGAACAATCACATGTAGTTCCAGAAGAGTCAGTTCCAAGTCCAGAACTGTCATTTATGGATCCAGAAAAATCACTTGTAGTTCCTGAACAAATTCCAGCAGGTCCAGAACAGTCACTGGCTGGCCCAGTACACTCACAGACAGCACCAGAACAATCATTTTTTGAACAACCAGCTGTGACAACTAGAGCACCAGTGACAACATCTTCTCCTATTTACCCTCGAGCCTGGGTAAGCTCACCACTGCTGCCAAAATCTACTCTGACACCAGAACTATACCCTGAAGCCACCTCCGCCCAGTCCTTGCCAGCATCCACCCTATCACCGCAGCTGTATCCTCACATGCCCTCAGTCCGGCCAGAAGCTCCAAGTGGAGCACAAGGTGAAATAGCCATCACAGGGAGGACAGGCAGCAAACTCTGCTGAGTTAGCGCTTGGCCCATTCACTTGACATTTCCTGTGTTAAAGGTTGATTTAGCAATATGACATCATTGAGCCTATTGACATTATTGAAATATTGATTATTGAACTACAACCAGTTCATTTCATCTAAACTATAAAGCACCATAAATAACTATAACTATAACAAAATTATAAAGCACCATAAATAACTTCTATTGGGAATGGCATGTCTTTATACTTGGGTAAAGGTAGGACTGGGAGAGGGTGGTTTTTAAAAAACATTTTCAGTTTGTTGGTTGTGGTCCTGAAGGCCCAATGTGCAGCACGGTTTGGTGCTCATCTGTTAACTGTCAGGTTTAGTGGGTGTGTTTGAGCAGGGAAATCACCAAACTGTGCTAAATACCAGTCCTCTAGGTATGGTCTAAAAAGTAGTTTAACAAAAATACATATTTATTTTAACAAAAATTGAACACAAATTACTGGTGGTCATGATTGACTTATAGACAGGCCAAGCTGTGCCACAGTTCAGATTATTTTTTTAAACTGTCGTTTTATGTTGGAAGAAGTTTATATACACAATATTAGCCACAATATTTAATTCGGTTAATGAAATAAACTTGCACACCTTAATAAAATACTTTGCTAATTAAAAAAGGCAATAATCACCTTTTTTATGCTGCTGTGTACAATGATGTCTTCTTACTGAATCTTCTTTTAAGACTGTTTTAACAAATAGCCATGCCCAGCTGTTAAAACAAAACGGCTTTTACAATAATAGACAGCAGCTACTGCCAGCTTTATATGCAACCCATGCCAGTGTGTTTTTGCTTTTGCTTTTGTCAATTTGGTCATTTCTTAAAGAAAATAGTCTTTAAGACTTATTTTCAACCTTATTTTTCAAAGTTGACCAAAAGCTCTATTAATAACCTTTTAGACAAAATGTTGGATGAGAAGGTATCTACAAAACCAGACACATGGTTTCATCTTTAATCTTATTTTGATGTTAAATTTACTTTCACATGTGATGGCATAGGTTCTGATAAACTTGGCTCAACATTATTCTAAACTCTTAGCCCAGCTCTAAGTGGTTTGTGCAAGGGGAGTGTTTAGAATGGTTCAGCATGTCTTACTAACCCCTTCAATCAATAAGCTTAACTGCCATTATCAAACTGTGTTAATAATCAATAACAAAATGTTTATTTTTCACTTCAGCTTCTGATTCCCAGTGCAGGAGCCGTCCACTGGACCTTGTGTTTATCATTGACAGTTCTCGAAGTGTGCGGCCAGGTGAGTTTGAGAAGGTCAAGGTCTTCCTGTCGGACATGGTGGACACGCTGGATGTAGGTCCAGATGCCACCCGCGTTGCTGTGGTGAACTATGCCAGCACTGTCAAAATCGAATTCCTCCTCAAGGACCACCTCAGGAAGGAGAACATGAAGCAAGCAATTAGCCTTATTGAGCCCCTGGCTGCTGGCACCATGACCGGCCTGGCCATTAAGAAAGCTATGGATGAAGCCTTCACCGAGCAGTCAGGAGCACGGCCCAAGTCCAAGAAGATCTCGAAGGTGGCCATCATTGTCACAGATGGGCGTCCTCAGGACCAGGTGGAGGAGGTGTCTGCTGCAGCTCGGGCCTCAGGGATCGAAATCTATGCTGTCGGAGTCGACCGAGCTGACATAGTCTCACTGAAGCTTATGGCCAGCAACCCCCTGGAAGACCATGTCTTCTACGTTGAAACCTATGGAGTCATCGAGAAGCTCACCTCCAAGTTCCGGGAGACTTTGTGCGGTAGGAAATATGGGTGATGGAGGGTATTTTTTGCTTCTATAACTGAAGAACAATAAGGGCTCAGTAAATAAGGGATCAACATTTTGTGTCTGTATATCTTATGATCACCATAAATACTCTGGCAGTCAAAAGAAAGAAGTCATACACTGTTGTTTTTGTGTGTTTATCCTGTCTGCTGCAGTAAAAGAGGAAAACCACAACTGTAAAACCAAAAATAACGCGTCGCACAGTTAATTCATGCACAATTTAAAAACCATTGAGAACTTAAAGAACTGTGTTGGGAAATGTGTGTTAAAAACTCAACTACTATGGATGGCTTGTGCAGCAGTAAAGAAAGTGTTGGAAGCAGTTTATTTGGTTCATGCTAAAAAAAACTTATCTCTGTTCAATATCTCTGGCTCAGTTCTGGTAATGGTAGCTGAATTTTGTGCTTATTTTCTGCGGGACATTTGGCTAGAGAACAGCAGATGTCAACTGGGCCAGAATTCACCCGTTATTCCATACCGCAGCAGGGCCAGAAAGAAGTGGTGGATGTGAGCCAGATTTGGGCCAGCAATAGTTTCCTATTTAGGGATGACCTGGAGTACCGCAAGTTTTGAAGTGTCGGACCATAATTGGTGTGCGTAATTGCCTCGCTCTCACTGGGTGGGTAGGTTGGCCTTTACTTTGCCCCCAATTTTGCTCACTTGGAGGCATCTGCTGGCTGATGTAACAAAATTAGCAGATAGCATGTGTCCAGAGTAAAAATAAGTCAAATAAGAATTCAAGGCTGCTCGCTGGCTAAATTGGGGAGAAAATTACCTACAAATGGAGTCCCTCCCCTTTAACTTAAGTTTTTCTTAGTCCTATCTTAACTTATCAGTGAGAGCCAGGGATGCTGTATGGGTGGTGGGTGACAATTCTAAGAGCCTGTGACTGACAGGGGCCTTATAAATGCATTAATTGAGTATTTAATCAGAACTGTCAGAGTTATGGGGTTTTCTTGGGGTCCAAAATCCCTGGCAGCGCTCCTGATGGGAGGTCTGACCTTCAATCTTTAAACAGAAGCCTCCTGAACTCCAGCCCAACTCCTGCCTGTTACAGCCTCTTCCCACATGTTTTATGCTGATAAAAGTAAGTTTGTTCAGTGATCACAGACACACCAAAATATGAAGAGAAAAATGGGAACAGTTCATAGCTATAGCACTTTGTAGCTCCACTAGGCTAACATTCAGTCAATACCCCTGCCATTTGCTGTGCTTTCCCCCTTTAAATGAACAGACAGGATAAGCTCATCAAAACAGCTAAAAATTCAGTGTACAATATACATGTTTTGACTGACAGTAAATATTTCCTAGTAGCAAATATAACAAAAATCCCTGATAGTTTCAAATAGATTCTAATAGAGTTGTCTGTACATTTTGATTGCTCTAAATTGGAGAGTGTGTTCCTTCATGTGTGTTTAATTTGATCTTTTTTCCTTTGGCTAAACCACAGTCCCAGAAGCATATTGCATTGATTTTTTTTAAAGAGTAATGGTGTTTTTTCTCATATGCATATTTTTAATTACATTGAAATAACATTTTCAATTTTAGAGGCTGTTTCGGCTGATCCTACAAAACTGTGTGGATAAATGTGGATAATGTGATTTATCTTTTTCAGGAACCTGAAGTCAACCCTGCTTGCTGATTCGTGTTGCTATACATGCATACAGTTAAAGTTACATATGTATGGCACAAGCAATTTCACTGAAGTAGGCCATGGCAAAAATGTTCCCATTTCCTTCACAGTGAAATTAACTGGTGTAAAGTTTTTGTGTAGCTAAATCCCAACTATATTTCCCCCCAATCTCATTCTTTTGACTGTAAAATCATATGTATCATGTATAACGGGAAAAGCTTGTTAGATAAGAGTTTGGTAGAGGGCAAAAGAAACACAACATGCAATGATTGGGGAGCTGCTACAGGGGCTTTAATAGCTCCAAATTAGTAACCATAGCTTGTTCCAGGTCCGGATGCCTGTGCCATGGGAAATGACTGTGAGCACATTTGTGTCAGCAGTGGCTCATCCTTTTATTGCAAGTGTCGGAAGGACTATATTTTGAACGAGGACCAGAAAACGTGCTCCCTCAAACGTAAGAGTCTGTAGATTGCTTACAGGCTAATACTATGCTGTTCTAATGCACCATTGAATACATGAAGTAAAGCAGATACAGACAAATTGCTTTTTTGTAAAGCTTGCATACTGCAGCACATCAATGAAATCCCACATGACTAACCTATCACCAAGCTACGCTACCAAAGCTGTGTTTGTCATGACTCTAAAAGTCATACAATACTGCAAATTACATGATACATATTAGACTGTTCCAGTGAACAAGCCTGACTATGTGTATAACATAAATGTTGTTTGTCTCATATATATATCAATGTCTTTCTAATCCAGCAGAGCAATCAGATGGATTAGGCCTACTGATTCATCCTATGCTGTGGAATTATCATGGATGGTCTTTCTGCATGGAACATGCAACATTGCGATGTTGAACAAAGCATGCAGGCAACACTACTCTGATTTACAGTGTTGTTACTGTTCTTTTCTGTTCTGTGAAACATCCTTCTGTTTGTAACCAGCGAGACAGATGACAAGTGTTTGGCCCATCTACTGGTGGTTCTACAGTACTGTGGTATTGAGATACATAGAGCGTAGTGCTTTATGCTGTTTAGTAATAGCTGGACAAAGTGTTTGTAGACTGCACTCTTCACTGTTTATTATGGTCTTACTTATTATGATAGGTTGCAGGTATAGGATATTCCAATAGGTTGGTTGGTGTGGCGCAACAGATAACACCACTGCCTGCCACTGAGCTACCACGCCATGTGGGAGACTGGGGTTCGATTCCCGGTCTGGATGACTGCTGCGCTACACCAATAAGAGTTCTTGGGCAAGACTCCTAACACTGCATTGGCCCTCCTCTGTAATACCTTGTAAGTCGCTCTGGATAAAAGTGTCAGCTAAATGCCTTAAATGTAAATGCCATAGGATCACACTTTATAGACATTACACAGCAGTACAATGGAATTTAGCATTCACATTTAACCTATCCATGGCAGTGAACACAAGCGTAGGGGCTGTGAGCATGCACACACACACCTGGAGCAATGGGCAGCTGCCTCAGCACATATTTCTTGTATTCCTTAATAACATAAAACACGGATTAGTGTGAATTTGCTGATGCCACATAAAGTTACCATTGGACCCTCAGGTTCTGTGTAATGCCTGAGAGCAGCAGAGACGACACCTATATACAGGTGCAAAATAAATTAATGGTCACTCATGTTTGGCACATCGTCTTACCCTGCTCCTGTCAGATGATTTCCTTCCTGCCATCTACACGAAGTATTTATTCTTCTTCCAATAATTTTCCAAATTTCTGTTTTCAGCAGAAGATTTTTTTTTCTTCAGGAACTGTTGTGTTGAATGATTGTCCATATATTTACACATTTGCAACCCATTCCAGGTATAGACTCCTGTGAAATGGGACACCACTGTCAGCACATTTGTGTTGGAAACGCCACCTTCTTTTACTGCAAGTGTCACCGTGGTTATGTTTTGAATGAAGACAAGAGAACGTGTTCCAATGCCAATGATGGTGCAGGCAATAGACGAACTGATGGCTTCAACAATGGCCACAACAATGGCCACAACGATGGCGATGGCAGTGCCAGTGAGTCTAAAATATCTGGAAATGGCCATGACCTTGATTCATGCCATTTCATAGTATTCCTGCAATATGTATTTGGGTGTCATGCCAAGTGGTCACTGCTGAGCACAATGATGTCCAGTGATACTCATATCACATAAGATAATAGATCACGTAAGATGATGAATGTAAATCTTTGCATAAAATTGGCTGTACTTGCAGGTTAGGGAACACAACATAGATATATCTTTGTATGCTTTCTTAGAGGAAAGATCAGACAAATGAATCTGTTGTTCCTACTTTTCAGTCTTTAGGGAAGTTAACATGACCATTGTCATTTAGAACCACTATCCAAGTACTCAGAAAACCTATCCTCAGTTGACTTCTTGACAGATTGAGTCAAAAGAACATATAGCTTTGACTTTCAGTGAGGCCCACCCAATCGTGTGTGCTTGATCAGCCATGAGACAAGCTGATTACTTCTTCTGCTTTTGTCTTCAAGAAGCCTAGCTTCATCATAAAAACTGTCTTCATCTTGGTATTCATCTTTTCTCATCAGCTCCTTATTTATGCTGAGCTACGCGCTGTCCTTGACAGTATTTGGATCATCTTAGCAAGTCCTTGTCTTTGCATGGATGACACATTGTGTATGGCTTTAACATTAGGTCTGGTTCAGATTCTTATACAAAGCCTTCAGTCACTGTTGGAATCATTATAGCTGATTGAAATGGAGCCATTTTTATCCATTGTCCATTAATCAATCCTTTTTTGCCATATTGGAGCACTTCATCCTTCCATGCTTTACAAGAACCTAACGAAGAATGTCAAATCCTCAAACTCACTGGAAAGACTACATAAAAGCAACTTTTTTGTATTTCCCAGATTCTTTAGACATTATAGACATTAACCTATTGGCACCATGCCTAATGCCAGGTGTGGCTTAGAAAGGTATAAACCCCCCAGTATTAAGCCCTGGAGCAGTGGAGCTGTGTTCTCTAGAATGATGGTGTTCCAACCAGTCTTGACCTCACTGTTGCTCTTGTCACTGAATGCTTTTAAACCCTCACAGCAATGCTCCAACATCTAGTTGACAGCCTTCCCTGGACAGTAGAAAGTTATTTCAACAAATGCAATTCCCTTGATTTTAGAAGAAGGAATGAATGAGTAGGTGTCCACTATATACTTTTGTCCATATAGTGTATGCATGCAGTATTTAGAAAAAGCATAATATGTATTAAGAATAAATGGTTTTAGTCCCTCAAGGGAACATACATTGGTTTCATATAAATGCTGTCAGTATGTATGTTTCTCAAAGGATAACTTTTCCCCTTGGTTTTAACAGGAACTAGCTAGGTCACAGTCAACACGAGCTGAAGTGTTGACAGAAATATCTAACGCTTATAATGCAATGTAGTCTCAAAAGAGAAGAGGCTAATATTAACTGTAGATTTAAAAAAGAACGGCAACACTGTCCACATTTGGCTGCAGCTGTGACTGATTGCAGGTGCGGATGCCTGTGCACTGGGTAATGACTGTCAGCACACTTGTGTGAGCAGCGGCTCCTCCTATTACTGCACGTGTCCCCCTGGCTTTGTCTTGATGGAGAATAAGAGATCATGTTTCAAGGCCAGTGATGAGGATGATGATGAAGGTGGTGACACTAGTGCCAGTGAGTTATTTGTCATAAACGGCAATGACTTGTTTCATGCTGTTTTATGACCATTTGTAGGGTGTAGACTGGATTGTTTAAAAGACACTGTCTCAGACATTGTGTTCCAATAGTTCAGGCAGACGTCTTTTATACTGTAGCTACATAATCCAGATCGGTGTATTGTCTTATGTATGGGTGGGACATCTCGATTGCTCCAGCTTGACACACAGCTTGTTGCAGGTTTGGACCACTGTGCAATGGGACATGACTGTGAACACATTTGTGTCAGCAGTGATGGCTCCTATCGCTGTGAATGCCGGATGGGTTTTGTCTTGAATGAAGACAAGAAAACATGTTCACGTAAGACCTTGTTGACCAGGCTATTCAACTGAGGGCATTCCAATGTTCACTCCAATCAGACACCCTACTTAGGATGTCTTAGGATCTACAAGGAGCAGAATCCTTGTACTTCTAATTCAAAAATTTCGATATTGAGTAGTATCACTTCAACATGCACTCTTAAAATAAGGTTCCTAAATGATTTTTGGCTTGAAAATATGGTTCTTGGAGAACATGCATAATTTGACATTGCACATTCTGTGGTGTGACTATTGTGCATGCTCCCATTGTAATTCTGAAACGATACATTGCACAGCCCTATTTGTACCCACAAAAAAGATCCATTTAAAGTTTATTTAGGGAACTTATAATAATTATTCCATAATATCTCTTCATTGAACCATTTTCATGTTTAAAAGCGCACCCACCATTGTGACTGGTTGTGGTATGCACTTTGACATTAGGAATTTACAGACTGCTGAAATTAAAACTAGTGATTTGGTATGCATCATTTTCCGGGGATGGTGGTTGGAGAAACTACTGGTAGACATTGTAGCCCATGAACAGCATTTGAATAGTCCTGTTGTAAACTGTGGATTCAAGTCTGAAGACCACGTCCTTGTGAAGAATCAAATTCTTTGGTTGTTTTTAGATTTTACCATAGAAAGAGTAGTTCAGTTCAGTGGTTCCTAAACTCTGGTTGTGCACATTTTAGTCTTTTTCATACTCTAACACAGTATTTGTTCAGTAGGTGATTGGTTGGGTCAGGTGAGTTGTGGCCAAGAAAAATACTAAAATGTGCTGGACAGCAGGACTCCAGGACCATTGTTGGGAACCACTAGTTTAGACAAAAGTACCTATAAATGTGGGGATACAGAACAGATACAGTACATTGTCTTGTTATGCATGGGTGGGAAATCTAGATTGCTCCAGTGCCTGACACACAGCTTGTTACAGGTTTGGACCACTGTGCAATGGGACATGACTGTGAACACATTTGTGTCAGCAGTGATGGCTCCTATCGCTGTGAATGCCGGATGGGTTTTGTCTTGAATGGAGACAAGAAAACATGTTCACGTAAGACCTTGTTGACCAGGCTATTCAACTATCCAATAATTACTCCTATCATTCTATTCTGTCGATTTAATTATTAGTATTAGTTTATTGTTTTGATTTTTAGCTGCCAGATCGTGGCCTGTTCAACCCAACTACACTAAATTCCCCAGTCTAGCCCACCTATCCAGCAGAAGTTGTTGCAGAATTTGAGATTGGAACTAATGATAATGACCCTGCTGTAGAGTCATTTGAAAAGTCCAGAGCAAGTTTTGGCAGTTTTTAGATACATAGCTGTACACAGCTGCGTGTTTTAGATTTTCCTGCTGCAAGCTATAGTGATCAATTCCATTTTTCAAGATTGTCTGTGATTTTCCTATTTAAACACATCTGAATCATCTTAGATTTTTAGTCAAGTTTGGTTAGTGTGTTTGAGTACTGAAATCACTGAACACTAACAGAGTCAGACTCTGCCCCCCGAGGACAGGAATAGCCAAATCCTGCTATAGAGTCAACTTGGAAGGCTATTTACTCCAGAGAAAGGGTGTCCAACCCTTCTACTGGTGAGGTACCTCATTGAAAAGTTCAGTCCCAACCCTAATCCATCACACCCGATCCAGTTAATGAAGGCTGACAGGAGCCTTTGGAATATTAAAGCATGTTAAAGTGTATTGGACCTGAAATCTTCATGGCATGAACAGCTCTAGAAGGCGTAGCTTAGGATATGTTTTTAGGGTTTGTAGTGTTGGGTAGGAGCAGTTGTCATTTTCTAGCGGATTTATCCATTAATGTTTTTATACAACTACATTTCTAAAATCTAGTTAAATAGTTGAGATTTGTTGTTCTTTGAGATACTTTTAGGAGTGTCAGACAAGCTTACACTGATTCATGGGAAAGACCTCATCTGTCTTTAATTGTGTTTTAATCTGGATCAATTCTGCATTGATTCATTATTGTGGCTCGAACCTCCAAAACAGTATGTAACACTCACAATGTTGCGAAACGCTACCTACAACATTGCATTAGCTATTGCTAAGTGTTACATTGCGTACTAATCAACTTCTCAAAACAGCTGGTTTGTAAGGGGACACAACTTCCCCCAGTGAAATCAGATTTACTCTAAATGTTTTAAAGCTTTCAAAAATGTTCAAGGAGAAAATATTCAAAAAAAGGTAAAGGGTGTTTTACAGTTCTTAGCCTGATTTCAAGCAACAAATACTCTTCTCACTCTAGACAGTTAAGTGCAAGGCAGGCTTGTCGACTTTACATGTTGCTTTACATGTCTAATGGTCTTTGCTTTGATGTGAAGAGATGAAGGTGGAGATAGTGCAAGATCCATGTATTTGTGAAGCTAGGCTGGCCTTCCAGAGGCAGACCCAAACATCTATCCAGACCCTCAATTCCAAACATATCCTTTCTATTCAGTCTTGGTCTTTTACACTGAAAAAGATTTTTTCCTTTTTGCCATAATATGGTCTAAATTACATCCAGTCTCAAATCAAATGGGTTAAATAATTAAATGGGCAAAATACCTGTTTTGTACATATTCACCTTTGACTGAGCAAGGTTATCCTCAAATGAAACAGCATCTAAAAGAACGAGAATGCAGTAACCTTAACAGCCGTCATACTAGCTGATGTCACCAGGAAAGTCGAGCAAATGGAAAGAATGCTGGCTCGCATGTAACAGACTATGTTTTGGTAAGTGATTATTCTCCCCACCACAGACTTTGAAAGCCTAATGGATGATGCACACCACTTACCCTCATTAATATTCCTGAAGGTCAACCTGACATTGTGAAGCTTCAGCTACCTGTTCTGTTGTGTGGACCACTGAAGCGGAGTAAAACTCTCCATTGCTCTTCTGTTTTACCAAAGCTGCATGGAAGACCACCCAGAAGACCCCAGCAGACTACACAAACTTCAGTATCATCTGGAAACATCACATTCAAATCTTCAAAAATTCAAGGACTGAACTTTTCCCAAGATAAAGACAAACATGAGAAGGACATGCTGATATCTCAAGATACACTTTGAATGTAAATGAACAGCCCCACAGTGTGAGGCTGCCCTGAGGTCCAGAAAACATTTAAGAACCCATCGTCCAGTCATGAAGAGACAAATCATGTGAAGTTGCCTTTATACATTTAACATTATACCGTTTTTCCTTCTCTGGTTTAATGTCTCTCAGCATGATTCATTCAGTCATAGTTTATACTTTAACATATTTGTATCCCTTGATGCATGTTTTACACTTATTTTTGTCTTATTTGTGGGTTTTTATTATTATTTGTATTATTATTATTATTATTTTAAGTTAACATAATAGGATTTGTTAAAATTGTAGTATCAATGGAGTATGTATTATAAGCTGTAATATCTATTATACCTGTTTATGAAAACTGAAGAGACAATAAAATAACCCTATTCAGCACATAAGTCCAGAATATCATTACTGTGCACTGTTCCAAAAAAACCAAAGGAATAAAGCTGGTAAAGTATAACCCAGACATGCCAAACCTCCCTTTCACATGTCTAGGCATCTAGAAGAGGTAAATGTCTGCTGTCGCAGGCTTAGACAGTGAATGAAAAGTATGGAATATTCAGAACAACCTCAGAAATATGTGCCTGTCTGATACTTGTGTGAGATCTGCTTGAGTCAACAGTTCCAGGCCTCATCATAAGAACGGCACAGACCTGGAGTCGGCCAACCTGGTTCTTTCACTGCCGTGACAAAGCGCTTGTTTAATCATTCATCCAGTTTCCAGATGCTTTAATCAAACACTCCTTCCCCCACACACACCTAAAACAATGTGCCCTTGATGAAAGCCCACGTAACATCAACTCAAAGGCAACCACAGCTGTGGCTATGACACTTCTATGAGATTACAGTTGGAGTGTGTGCTGGAGCGTCTCCACTGTTTGTTAAAGCTGAAGACTGAAATAAGAAATTTGGTTTGGTTGCCAGGAGACGTAGGGCAGACTGATGCCTGCTTGCAGACTCAGTCTGCCCTTCGCTCGACATAGACTTCAAATCTCCATGTTAATTCTCACAGCAAACACTAACATTGAGGTCCTATGGAGGAGCAGAAATCTTCAAGCTTTCTTGACGTCCTTCAGGTCACTGCCAAATCCAGTCTGGGGAATTGGCAGATTCCTAAATGTCACTGAGAACAGTAATGGATAGAAGAACAGAAGGGCATCATCGACACACACAGCTGCTGCCCTTTCAGTGATCTGTCTGCAGACTAGAACTGCAGTGATATGAGAATTGTGCTGATATCTGCTGATCCTATGTATAAACAGGCACAAAATGTAGAAATTCGAACTAAACCAACCTGGATCAGCATTAAAAGGAAACATTTATTAAAAGGAAACTCTACCTTTAAGAGTGAGCTTTGCATGCACTTGTATCTCCATTGTATCTCTTTTTATTATTTCATTACTATTTTTCATATCCACAAATGCATCATCATCGCTGAAATGTAAACTCTCCATTACTCTTTTGTTTTACCAAAGCTGTCTGGCAGACCACCCAGAAGACCCCAGCAGACTACACAAACTTCAATATAATCTGGAACATCACATTCAAATCTTCACAAATTCAAGGACTGATGAACGTTTTCCCAAGAATAAAGACAAACAAGAGAAGGAAATTCATAAATATGCTGATATCTTAAGATACATTTTGAATGTAAACTAATAGCCCCATCATCTAGTCATGAATATATATACATATATACACTTCACATTATACCATTTTCCTTCTCTGGTTTAATGTCTCTCAGCATGATTCATTCAGTCATAGTTATACTTTAACATATTTGTAACAGGTACAAAATGTAGAAATTGGAACTACATCCACCAGCATTACAAGAAAACATTTATTAAAAGGAAATTCTACCTGTAAGAGTGAGCTTTGCATGCACTTCTATCTCCATCTATCTTTTACTTTTTATTATTTCATTATTATTTGTCATATCTAATTTATCAAATTATCATCATCATCTCTGAAATGTGAACTTTCAAAAAAACAGAAAAAAACTTTTTAAGCAATTTGGATTATTCTTATCCATTAAACTGTTGCAAGATTCTGCTGATATTTTCAAATTGTATATATATATATATCGCTAGAGAGCAAAAACGACAAGGTTATGCAGTAAACTATACCAACTGCAGAGAAGATGGACGGAAAATGTTTCATATTCCAAAGGAGAATCACATTCATAGAAGTCTATGGGGCATCTGCACGTAAGCCTGCACGTAAGCCTAAGTTCATCATGCCCAATATACAATAATGTGTGAGCTAGGGGGATGTAAATCCCCCAGCACTGGGCTGTGGAGCAGTAGAACTGGGTTCTCTGGAATGATGGGGCTCCATCCAATACCTTTGGGATTGAGTTGGAATGGCAGAACGTATCATCCAACATCAGTACCTGACCTCACCAATGAGCATGGAAATCCAACAAATCCTGGCTGCCATCAAAAGTGTTACACTCTGAACAGCAGTATTAAATGACTGAACATTTAATTAATTTCTTCATGCTTCTCTGGTTGGCTCAGACATCTCCACCCCATACAAACACAATCTGCACCCACCAAAGAATGTGTATTTTGTTGCTGTACAATGAAATTGAAAAACAATTATTTCCATTTTTGTCCACTTTAGTTTTCTCCATGTCCTGCTCTGTATGAACAGATGAACGGACCAATAGAAATGCTCTTGGAATAAACTCTTATTTTTACTGACATTGAGCTCAGAACAGTTTTGCCTTCTCCTGTAGGCTTACCATTTTGGAGATACATGTTTTTACTGGACAGCGACAATATATATTCAATATTTTTTATTCTGTATATATTTGTATTTTTATTATTGCACCTAAAATTTTCACTCACCCTGTGACAATAAATGTGACTGGATTTGATTTCAGTCAGTCTTGTGGCTACAGACGCACATGCTCAAGCAGTTCAAATCATGTCTGCAGTGAAGAATGAAAATATATCCCTTGAAAAGATTTTCACATCCTGTGCTCAGGTAAACACAGAGGTGAGGAATTCCTTGGATGGTCATGAGGGTTGAAAAGGTTAGGAATGCCCAGCATACACGTTGGCATGTTCAGCAACATGTGTGCACTGATCTGACCTTGACTCATCCTTTAAAATATGAAAAATATGTAAGAGCACAATGTGATGTCTGCCTTTACCTTTCTTTCCCAGCTGCACATCTCTGCTACAAACCAAGAGATTTCCACACTCAAATAGGATTCAATCCAAACCCAGTTCTGGCTAACTATAAAACAGGACACACATAGATAGATTAAACTGACTATATGCGTATCACTATATGCGTCATATGTGTAGAAACCAACACGCTGGGTCATGTAAGTTTGACCCAGAACTGTATTTCCTCAACTTTATATTATTTTCCTGCTCCTAATAAATGTAAACACGCTAGTTGAATAGGGTGCCCAATCAAATCCTCTTTAACATTTACGTTTCTTAGCTTCACTACAGCTTGTTCCTGCGTTTGTGAAGATGACAAAAGTCAGATAAGCTTTTACAGATAAAACACATTAATTAATTAATTAATTAATCAGAATTATGTAAGAATTAGTATTTTGCTACTTAGTTCCCCCTAAAGGTGAGGAATTGAATTTACTTTTAAACCACATCCAGAAAAACACAAATCACCTTTGGAGACACCACCAAAGAAAACACTTTACACATGCATTCCTGGACAAGTTAAGAGATATAGAACCGACACTAAAAGTGAAAGAATCATAAAGTGACAGTAATGTAACAGGGTTTTACACAAATATGACTGTGTTTCATGGTTCTTGCAGTTCTCAGCAAGGCTTGTTTTGACCACAGGACCATTTGTTAACTAGCTACAGTTTAGACAAAAGATTACTCTCAATTTAGTAGTGGCTCTGATGTCAACATTGTAAATTGCATGAGCTTGGTATTTAATTGTGCACCTTTATTTAAGATGTGCAGAAAGGGAGGGGTATTTATTTACACGCTGTAAGAATTTCAGTAAAGAACATACAAATCAATCTATAGATCTTTCTGCTTACTTGAACCAACTTCTGGCCTCATTAATATGTTTTAAATAAGGCTGCTGTTAACTATTTTCTTGAATCTCACCATTACCTGTAAACTACCATCAAACAGATTTCACATCCATCCCAGTTCTAACACTCAATGGCTTTTAAGGCAATCAAAAAGTTCCAGTGTGCAAGAATATAGATCTCCAGGAGATTTTTCAAATTGTTTATTACTGAAGTAATCAGCTCACCAGAATGTGTACAAGAAAAAGATCAAGAAAGAGAGAGGGAGTAGCATGCATCCATTGATGTTTACAACACTAGCAGTTTCCAAAGCATCGTCTCTTGTGAGAGAAAGGGCCTCCTCTCTTGTCGGCAACGTGTTGAAGCAATGACCACTATATCACAACAACAGCGCACGATGAATGCTGCTTAAGATGCTGGTACATGGATCAATGAATGGATGGGTGGACTGACACAACACTAAATATATAAAACAAGATAAAGTGCTACGACCTCTTTCGCCTATGCTTTGATAAAATCTTACTTTCGCACAAAATACACGAATGGAAAAAAAGGGTCTTTTAGTTTCACATTGGATTGTCAAGGACAGACGCTTAAACTAAAACAGATTACTTTACATTAGCCAAGCAAGAAAGTAGTGCTTCTAAAAGTTAATGGACAGCAAACCGGCAAAGAAAATGTATTATTTTCACAATATCTCCTCAACTTAGTCACCAAGAAAAGCATGAAAGGAAAAAAAAGAAGAAGAAGAAAAAAATAAAGAAAACAGAAAGACGAGAAAAGTGAAAGCTTTCACTGCTTCATGTGCATTACTCGCTGGCAGATGTTCCACCCCGTCTCAGGAGAAACTCGTCACCACAAGGAATAAACTATACAATGCTGTCAAGAAGCACAACTTTGCTATGCGATCCAGCTCGCGATGAGGCATAATCACCACAAACCAAATTCCCCCAAACCTGGAACAACCATTTCCCCAAAAAAACCCACTGCAAAGTCTTATTTCATTTGTTTTCTATTACTTTACAAAAATAGATCTGTAAGTGATGAACTGTCACAACACATTATGAGAGGCAATTAAGTCATGCTAATGACAATTATGGTTAAGTCTATGCAATATGCAGAGGTTTAAAGTGATACTTGTGGTGGGGAAATCTTAGCACCCTCCATTCTACAGAGTGGAAGGTGGGATCAAAAGGCCATGAGATATCTGCAGTGACTTTAATTAGTAGAGAGACATGGACTTCAGGCAGGCATGTAGGGAGGAGGAGGCTCTTTTGCTGGCATCGTCATGGCCATTTCATAGGTGGGAAGGATGTACTGTAAAAGAAGCACAAGAGAAACACTTAATATTATTAAACTAAAATCATCTTATAATATAGCACATCAATTGCAATGTGTATAATCTCATAAGAATGGAATAATAGTCAGGAGCACAAAACTAAAACATTTCCCCATCCTGCAAGTGGGCAAGTGCAGATAAGACTTACTTATGCATTGAGAGCCCTCTGCTGGCAAGGAATAAGCAGTGCACTTTAGAGTAGCTGCTCAATTAAGCATTCGTCTACAGCAGTATTCACAACTTGCATCTAAAGATCTACCCTCCTGCAGACTTCAATATGACATTATTATTATTAATGTCTGGGTAGATAAATTAAGAGTGTTAGATTTGGAATGGAGGTAAAAGCTGCAGAAAGGCTCCAGGAGGAAAGTTGGTGGCCACTGTTCTAGACTTGAACACACTTTAAACAGTATTAATTGCAGTGCTCCTCATGTAACACCCTTTAACAAAAATACAGCACTACACTGTGCATGTAAAGCAGATGCTAACAAATAGCCTTTGATACTGATCTCTTTGAAGGGGGAAGTAGACTTGTATATAAAGTACAGAAAGTTACACACTGTAAATCAATACTGTAAATGGGCAAAATAATTAATAGATTTTAATAAACTAGCACCAAGCTGACACTGTAGTTTGGCTGTTTTTGAATAGCTTTGTACTGATAAAGAGACTGAATAATATTTTTATGTATTTTTGCATTAATATTATACTGATACTGTGATAACCTTTTACATAATCTTATCACAGAACACACCTATCCTGTCTGGTTCAAACTGCAGCTTGTTAGGTATAACTATATATTGCCTGTACTGCCATTAAAATATCTATCTATGGGTGAGATCCAGCATGAAGCACTGCTCACAAATGTGCATAAGAATAAATTTGCATGCTAATTTTCACAAGTCTAAAGCTGTGACCTTGGTTATGATGGTTAAATATATCTGTTGTGACCAGCTCTTTTGCTAGGGCCTACTGAGTGGACAGTGCAGTAGAGGCTGATATACCTGAGGTGGGGCCTCAAAAGCAGGATAAACAGCAATCTCTGGCATGTTTCGATTGTTGATGTACTTGTAGCAGTTCCACACACAGTTGATCAAGTAAGCCTGTACACACAAAAAAGTTATTTTTATATTCAAGCATATTTATATTTGAACATGTGGGCACTGGAGTATTTGAATACCAGCCCAACTGTTATAAGGAGAGGAAGCAAGTTTAGAGAACTCTGATAAGCCCTCCCACTTAAGGCTTTGTACAGAAAAGCACTGCATCGTTGCAGCCCGAACACAGTACAATATGCACATTCCAATCTGCAAAAGAGGTTTAAGTACCTTCAGGATGATTAGGACAGCGAAGAAGATGAGCACAAACAGCAGAAGGCAGCTGGAGTCCAGAGAAAGAAGGTTGTCTTTGTATGGGAAGTCCGGCTGAAAGCAAAAATGAGCTTGTGTGTATTTCATAACAGGCCATTGTGAAGAATCTAGGACTTTCAACAAAAACAGCTCTGGTTTCCATTCAAATGCTTCACATATTTTAAGTGCTTGGTTAATCAGTGTTTCTATCAGCTAGTGTTTTGCATCAATCCTGTAAAATCCTGAAACAGGAAGAACACACAGCACAAAACTCTCAGTTTCGGTCACTGCACACAGTGACACTTAATCATTCAAATCTTTTCTGTCTTTGGAGTAGTTCTGACAGCCCTCAGTCAGCTAAACATGGCAGTAGTTCAGAGACCCATTTAATAACAGTTGAATTCTCGTTCTCACAGAAACAATCTGGGTGGGAAGACCCCACAGCCAACTGTTCTGATTGGATGTAATGCCAAACCTGTTCTGTGTTTATTCAAATACAGTTTTTCCACATTTCTCCTTTAGCGATAAAGCAACTTTCACCCACTTTGAAAAAAACAATATTTATAAATATTATATACATTTCCAACCAGTTTCTCTTCTGCATTTACAACATTCACACAAAAAGGATGTATGGAAAACCCACTTATAACTTATAATAATAATAATAATAATAATAATAAATATATATATATATATATATATATATATATATATATATATATATATATATATATATATATATATAAAAGGACCCAGGAAAAGCACTGACCAGCTGATCCAGGTAGTCTTTGATCCTGGGTAGGTAGGTGAGGGAGCTGATGGCCACCAAGCAGCTCAGCGCAAAGTCAAACAGTTGGTAGCAGAAGAATGGGATGAGCCAACCATCGCGGTGCTTGAGTAGAGTAAAAATAAACACACAGGTTCATTGTTATGTTTTCAGTTGTCCATTTTTGTTGCCTAAACAATGTAGACACCTAGGTACAATAAATGTGAATACATTTACTGGTAAGTGTTTGCACTATATATTCCAAGAAATGCAATTCAATATTAAAATCTTCCATCCCAAATGGTTTCTGTAAAAATATCCTAATTGTAGCTTTGAAATTAAACTAAAGATCACATACCAATAATTTACAGAAATACTCAAGAAGGGTGAAATAACCATGTACTCATTTAAAAAGACCAGAGATAAAGTTAGTGTTATGGGACAAGAAGTCAGGAGGTGTCTACTCTAGATGATATTAAGTAGTAAAGGGTTTTAGGGCATTCTATTTTGGGCATACTGCTAAATTCACTAAGCAAGGAGTAACACACTTCACTAGGGCAAATGTCTTCAACCTGGAAACTACAGTACACTTATCATGTTAAGACATCAAACCTGTTTTAAATGGTGCTGCCATGCAAGACTGTAAAGTGCAGATTAGCATGAATGACACAAGGACACTAAAAGTACTTTTCACATCAAGTAGGTCTCAAAACAACTGGTGATCACTGGTGGACCTGGTCATAAACCCTACTACTGAACACTTCTGCTCTTCATTTACTAACTGATGCCATGCAAGCATTGAGCAAAATAGCACCCTCTTTAAAAAAAAAGAATAAAAAAAAAAGAAAAAACAACACTGAGCAGATGGAGCTACGCAAATAACTCGGCTCTCATGATTTTAGATAAACAGTGAATTCAAAATGAGCACAGTTTCTATATACAGACTTGTAAATGCTAAAGTGTGAACAATGTGTTTTGAAACTTTGACAGTGTTTACACACTGAGAGAATTTAGTTTTTTTTCCATATGGGTCCTTTATAGTCAACCCTCCAAGGCTTTTCCCCTGCTTCTTAAATAGAAATAATTTTGCACAACAGTGTAATATTATCATCAACCATTGTCAACATTAAACTTATTTATGCTATTAAAGATTAATTTAGTGTCTGTTGAACAACAGTGCTTTTACGCTGGTCTGTGCTAATACAGTAATCATTAGCTCTACTAAATACATGTCAGTCAAAGAATATATGCTGCAGTGATCGAATACAGATCTAAGCAACATGTAAAAATGCATATATCTAAAAGAGCCAATTTTCCTTTATTTTTTTCTAATATGTTAAAATTAAATAGTGCAATTAAATAGATTTTCACTTAGAAAATTAACAAAACATTATGTGAACCATGATGTTCAAACTTTTGCATAAGACTGTACCATATGGTTTGCTCATATACACTTACAGTAATGGCACCATACACCATCATGGCGCTGATGGTGAGCATCAGTAGAGAGATGGCAAATCCCACACAAGCATTTTCTAAAAGAGAGGAAAAGAGAATTAAATGATCCTTCCTCCACGGTCTCTCCCAGGCTAGAGTGGGTTACAGTATTTAAGCATCTTCCAGAATCATAACAGCTACCTTTACCACTATGACCTACCTGACATTCTGTCTGAGGCAAAGTAGTGCTCGATAACCTCATACTGCAGATCAACAGTGGGAACGTTCTCTGGGTGGGTGACTGCCACAGTCAGCAAGATTCCCATCAACAGGTTCACAACCTGTTGAAAGAGAGAACACTTATTAGAAAAGGATGTTATGGAAACAAACACACAATTAATGTATACGTCTCCACTATTCTCAAACTATAAATAAACACAAATCCAGCGGAAAGTAAAGAAAGAGTAATTAAGAACTCTGCGTCTCTGAACTCCTCCAGTCCACTGTGTGGATTTTTTTGCAGCTCCCCTGAATTACTTAGATGAAGAGGTGAACTTGGTGTTGGAAATGTTTTTGCTTTTAAAAATATATAAATATAAACTTACTATAGATTGTTATATACTGCTTAACATCATTTTCTTGGATGTCTTAGACTGACTTACAATGTATATGTATTGTATTGTGTACATGTGTTATGTCTTACCTTTATTAAACAAACTTTAATACTTTCATGCCAAAGCCAGAGTACATTTAGTCATTTCAGTTTTCCTTGCAATTTCTGTACACTTGACAAATGACAATCAATAATCTATAACCTAGACTGACTATTCATAATGCCTATGGATGTTTGTGTGTATATATTTATATTTAATTAACCTTCCTGTTTTGTCCTTGTTCACTGAAAAATGTAGCTCCGTCAATCTGATTATCATGACCTCCCATTACTTTGTCCACACTGGGCATCTGAACACCCAAAATTAATTATGATCATTGCCATTGAATTGTGAGTGTTTTATATTTAACTTCTGTAAACCCTTTGTGTCAAAACTGGCCAATCATTAGAAATGAATGGGTGACACTATAACAAGTGTATAAAATTAGGTTTGAGCACCTGATCAGACGGACACTGTTTCTCTCCCACACCCTCACATGCATGTGTGTACAGCTCGTTTGTGGTGTGGATGGCGGTGACTCCTGGCTGGAAGCAGGGGAGGTTCTTCAAGAGAAGGCTATTCTTAGAAGAACATCTCATTCTGCAGTTTCCGAGATTAAGACACCACTCATACTCCAGATTGTTCAGTCTGACTGAGAAATGAATGGGCTGCAAAACTCTGTGCACCTTTTTCAGCGCAGATGATACAAATACACCAGTAACACTTAATCAACAACATTGGGTAACACAGCAACTACTAAGCAACACCTATTTCAGCACCTAAGCAAACACCAACCACCTACTTCAGCCTCCACGAAGCAACTCTAAACATCACAGTCATTCTGTACCTCCTTTAGGATTTCTTGAAACACACGTTTCTAGTCGTCACCGTCACTTCAATGTGTTTAAACATTAAGGTGTTTAACATTATGGTTCAGCTGAATACAATTTTAGTGTAATTTAGGACCCATGTCCTTCATTTACTAATAAAATCAAAATGATCAATGTTAGAAAATTTGACATTTGAAACATAGTCTGTGATTACTTGTTATACTGAAAATAGTTACTTAAACTTCATAAAGTTTACACTTTAGCAACTTAAGGTGATAATATATGCAGTATTTTAATCACATTAGTTAAGATTACTTAGAAATCAGAAATTAAGTTAGAAATTAACACAACATTACGGTCAAGCTTTATCCGTGTCTTTACAGACAAAATCTTAGGGGCGTATCGCTGGATTATGAATTCCTGCCCTGATCAGTACCAATGTCAGATTTCTTGCTTAATCGCTTAATTTCCTGTTCCTCTGCCTAAACACACAACCCTCACAGACTAAATATTTTAATAAATATTAAAATGACAAGAGTACTAAACCGACTACTGAGCACTAAACCGGAGACTTTAGGCACTGTGTTCTCGTAGTTGGAAGCCAACAAGTTTAGGCCCGAGCTGACGACAGCGTTCACCAACGCATATGTAGCTAGATAGATAGCTGTCGGACAGAGAGTTCAGAGAAAACACTCGCAAAACCAGCTGACTATATCTCTGAACACATTGAAAAAATGTGTACAAACTACCAGCAATCTAATGTTTCATAACCACCACAGCTGCACTGTAAGCATTCCTTAAAATAGAAACATTTACTTTTAGTTGCTAGCTAGTTGGCGCTAGCTAGCTAGCGTAGGTGCAGCTTAAGCTAGCTGGCTGGTAATGCTAGCTAGCTACTGTATTCCCGACGTTAGCTAGCATAAAGAATTGAAATAACTGTGTTTAAGTTACTATTACGAAAACAGGGGACGAAAACATGAGCTTAATATTACGAATATTTAACACCAGTAGTTATTGTATCAACACTTGCGTTACTGATTTACCCTCTGTCTGACGAAACTGCTATAGCTAGCTAGCTACTGCTGCTAGCGCAGAGAGGGACTTCAGAAAATAGAGATAAACACAACCAAACAAAAACACAGCTGATGTCCAACTTACCATGTACCAAGTGCCGAGAATAATGGTCCCTGTCCTGACATGACAACACCCACAACATCGTGTGGTGTAGAGTCTGCTGCGGCTCGGCTTAAAATGCATGGCGTCGTTGTGAACACCGTGGACGAACATCGGAGGAGGAAAAGCTCGGCCTGAAAACAAAAACAGCACTGAAGAGAAGAGAACACACCTCCACCTCCAACCCACTCACTCACTGGAGACAGGCAAAACACCCAGGATAAAAACCCGTTTTCCGTTCCTGTGCTCGCCTGCAGCTGCAGTGGCTGTATAGAGAAGCGCTGGTGTGTTTCTGGAAGCGCCGCTGATCAGCTCAGGGTCTGTTACATAAATAACTAACGGTGCACACAGCAGAACCGCTGGGTCACACTGCACCCTGCACTGCACAGCCCCCCTAACAGCACATTCAGCACACCACACATATTCATTATAGTACTAACAACACTAATGATGATGATGATGATAATAATAATAATAATGATGATGATGATGATGATGATAATAGTAATAAATAAAAATAATAACAATTCAAAAGTGTTTCAATGGCTGTAATTAATGTCGTTATTTGTTGTAAGAATACAAATATACTAATTAAAATGTAGTAATTCTTATATTAAACCTATTAATACAAAACAGAAATACTATATTATGTTTTATAATGTACTACTTATTGGGAAAAGTATTATAATATATGTATAACAATACAACAATACAACAACAACAACAACAATAATAATAATAATACAATATGTTCTATTGCTGTAATTATTGTAATTATTGATTATAAAAATAATACAATTATTAAAATGTAATAATTGTTTTATTTTAAACCTAATATATATAAAACACTAACACTAGCTATATAATATTTTATAATGTACTACATTTGAACAAAATTATGATAATATATTTATGAGCATAACACACAACAACAACAACAACAATAATAATACAATGTTATTATTCTTGATTTTCTATTTTGTGTCTAGATAAAGTGGAACTGCAGCCTCTCACACCAGTGTTCCCTAACATCTAGTCTAAAGCCTTCTCAGAATATTACTGTAGCAAAGTGGGACAAAGTACCGTTACTACCCTTGATTTTATAAGAAACTATGGATGAGCAGCATGGCATTCTAGGGTATTAGTGTCAATCCATAGAAGGTTTTTCTGGCAGCACATGTAAACCATTTAGCATCCCTAGCCACTGAAATGTAATATTTTCATGGCACATACTGAATTACTTTATTTACTGATACCCATCTGTGCAGCGAACACATACATACACACCAGTGGACAGTGAGCACACGTCCCCGGAGTGGTGGGCAGCCATTGCTGCAGCACCCAGGGAGCAGAGAGGGTGAAGGGCCTTGTTCAAGGGCCCAACAGTGGCAGCTTGCCAAGCCTGGGTATTGAACCCACAGCGCTGTCATCATTAGCCCGGAGCTCTAACCGCTGAGCCACCACTCCCTCATATATTATACTTTGTGTGCTGAGAAAATAATCCATCATGTAGCAATGTTTGTTTTACCCAAGCAGTGTATCTTATCAGCATTTAATCAATATAAAAACTCGACTGGTGACTGGCTGTATTACCTACATTCTACATGCATGTCTAACAAATGCCCAAACTGTCTAGCATCATGCTGAATGAGATGGTGGGTCCTACCCACCCAGAGAGAGAGAGAGGCCAGTTATGCTCTTATGGACACTCTGCCACAGATGGCTGTGGCAGCACCAGAGACCTAACCTACAATCTCATGACAACAGGGTCAATGCATATATTGGAACATGAATGTTCTGAAATGTACCCATGCCCAGCACCTTGTTTTTTTTCTGGTTTAAGCTACTTTTAGTTAGTTAGTTAATTTAAAATAAAATTATAAATTTTCCACACAGGAAAAGGATAGGGCAAAGAGAGGTCAAATAGTTTTGTCCTGCCAGCTGCGTTAACGAGTATTAAAGTTCAATGTTGTTAGATTACTGTGTTCAGCACTATCTTATCTCGCCCTGACACTGAATATAAAGCGCAGTTTCATATTCACTGTTCTTGCTGGTGCTTGGTGGGACAGACTCTCAATATGAAATCTGAGCTTCTGCTGCTAATTGCTGTGTCCCTCTGTGTGGACAGCAAGCCTTTGTCCAGCACAGAAAAGAGGAAATCCAACAAGCTGCTGCTAATATCATTTGACGGTTTCAGATGGAACTATGATGAAGATGTGGACACACCAAATATGGACGAGTTGGTAAAAGAAGGTGTAAAGGCAAAATACATCACGCCGCCCATGATCACTATGACATCTCCATCACACTTCACTACTATTACTGGTAAGAAAAACCTAAGTACATTCATTCCAATCATATTATAATCAAAAATATTACGATTGTGACTTAAATTCAAACAATATTTGACGATGACAATTTCAGAGACAATGCAGTACTACATTAAAATGTACACATTTATTTTATTGATATAATGTTTTCCTTAAAACTCTATAGAAATAATGTTAAGCTGTAATGCTAATCCAGACAAAATGTAAATAAAAATATATATATAATAAATGGTGGCATATTCTCACATAAATGCATGTGTATGTAAGTGTAAGGAGAATGCTATTAATGCAGTGGATTAATAAGCATCTCCATAATACAATGTTAAAAACTGGGAATAAAAAAGTCCAAAGATGTCATTGCAGTAAGCAAATACTTGACTTATGTATAATGGTTCTTAAATGGTTCTAGTATAACTGGTCAAATACAAAACCTATGTTTAGTGTTGAAAAAGAGCCTTCATTTACACTCCTTGAAATGTTCTTAAGGGAACCAAAAGCAGTCTTTCTTGGACAGTGGCCTCCAGCCCATTGATCTACCTTCCTGTAGACTTACCTCCAACCCTAATCAGCCTTACCAGACTAGTCCTTGATAAGGTGAATGAAGTGTGATAGATAAAGTGGTTGAAGACCACTATTCTATAGTATTGCTCCAAATAACCATTTCATGACACCTTTATTTTCAAGAGTGTAGAGATCTCTGCTTCTGATGGTATAATAGCAAAAATTGTATCAATTGTTCTTGACTATATATATTACTCTGTGGATGTGTGTATTAGTGTAGGTCTACATATTGTGTTTTTATGTATTTCTGTCTTTTTGTAGTATGTTTTAGAACTGTTTTATGTATATTTTAGGGCACTTTGTTGTTTAAATGTGCTCTACAAATAAACACTTACTCGCTTGAATACACCAGGTTCACAGGCGATGTCACGTTTCATAACATTTGACCCCTCCTTCTCTGCTAAAAGCCTCCGGACTGTAATTGTAATGCATGTTAATTTGGGTCACATGGTAATAATGTTAATGGAAGGTCACCCGAGCAGAGCTTTAACATGTGACCTGATCGCAGCTGAAGTGACCTAAAAGCAACATGTAGACTACTGTGAACAAGTACACAGTGGAAAATATGTGTATTGTTATGGAAACACTGACATTAGAATAAAAAAAACAATGCATTGTGATGTTGTGTGTGTGCGACTAGCTCTCCCAGAGCAATCCCAGTATTTCCAGTTCCATCCATCACCTATATTATTGAATCAGTCCTTTATTACAGAAAATCAGGTGAGCTGATGGTGGAACTGAACAAATCCATACAGTGTCTGGAGTTCACAGAGAATCCAACCAAACCTACATGCTAATCAACATATTACCTTTACTGACCAGCAGCACATTCACTACTGACTACTGAATTCACTACTCCCTACTAGTTAACAGCTTGTATTAGCATGCTAAAATATTTACCCAAGCTAACACACTTGTCCCCATTAGTGAAAACATTTACCCAAGCTAACACACTAGTTCTCATTAGTAAATAGCTTGTATTCCCGAGCTAATACATGCAATTCCTGCTAGAATAAGATATTTTCGCTGTCACACAAACATCCTCATATCTCTATTTTTGATGTTTTCACTTTGATATCCCTGCAGATAAAAGTTCACCAGCTTAGCTCTCCACATGCATAGTGTGTGTTTTAGTTTTCTTTTGAAGGTTTAGCTGGTCTACAAGCATGATCCAAGCTAGACCACCAATGTGTCCAAGCTTGACCGTTGTTATTGACCAAAAATCAAATCCAACACAAACTGGTCAACAGGGATAATGTGTTGTATTTTACATTGTATCTAAATTTAATGAAAAATGGATCAATACAAATCCTCCAAAATGACTGAAATATTTTTGCATTGACTTCCATTAAAAGTTTAAAGCTATTTCTTCTTATGTAAAACTGTCATTCGGCCAAATGGTTTCTGTGGGACAGCGCTGATATGTATTGTCACACCTGTAACGCATGTATAGTGGATCAATTCTGCTGGTCTTGATCTGCTGATCTGCAAGTGTCAATCCACAGCAGTGTGAGTGTGTGATTAATAACTACAGGAATAAGGAAATAGAGTTGCTTTCATGCCATTGAATATAAATAAGTGAAATTACAGTTATTATATATGCTCACTCATCAGGTTCTCAGTTGATAATAATATGCAGAGCTTAGCTAGTACAAAGGTTAACTTAAAAAAAAAACTGGTAAACTGAGTTAATAGTTTCTACAGCACAGTGATAGTAATCTTCCTATTCACATCATTGAGCAAAATCATCTCAAAGGTTGCACAGGCACAGAGTGCAGATTTAGCTCACAAAATGATTATCTTCATATCTACATGTTCAAGGTCCTGAGGTGCAAAACAAGCATAAGCTGATTAGAAGTTCATAAAGCGATAATGAATGATTGCATTTTCTCACGCTATTTGTATTTTTTTTTTCCATTTGATCTTTTTCTTTGGTAGTAAGATAACAGCAGCCACAAAATGTTAAATGAATGCATATTTCTCTTTTGATCCAGATTTCAGAAAACCTGTGAGCTCTCTCTGCACTGTACTTGCATATCTGTGAACATTAGTGTAGTTATATGCCATATTTATTCTTCTAATATTTATGTCCTGTGTTATTTTTAAACAGGAAGATGGATAGAAGATCATGGAGTTGTTCATAACATGATGTTTAATTCCACATCTCTCTTGAAAATAACTCATAAAGCAACTCTGAAGCGATCAGAGTGGTGGGATAATGGGGCTCTGCCCTTATGGATAACAGCTCAGAACCAGGTGAGGAAGTATTTCAGACTGTATTTGTTTGTATCTGTTTAAACTATATAAAAAAAGTTGACATATACTACACTAAATTAGTTGTAATAAAATGTGTAGGGTTGCATAATAAAATATTAATAAATCCCCCTAAAACAAAACCTTTTTTTTTTTAAAGCTAGCTACTACAAGTATACAAGTATACTTACACGTATACCCTTTCTGCATTGTAAGACAGTCCCAACATGCTCAAAAGTGGGGCTTACATGGGTGGAACACAGGCTAGATGGGTTCCAGGTGGGCATGGGTTCTAAATGGGTTTGTACATATATTTTTACTGGGATCCAGATGGGCTTCCCAAATCATTACCATTATAAAAGTACCAATAATTCATTTTTACAACTAGTCCTCATAGATAGAGCAGTTGAAGAGTAAGTAAGTAAGTGGATAAGACATTTGCTCTGCACGCAGGTAGCAGGGTTGAGTCCTCATTTAGGAAGTAACTTCACTCCTGCACTGCTTGTAATTTAATTGAATCCTTTTATCGTAGTTCTTAACATTGTGTTTTGACTCTTTAAAAGACATATTTGTATTTCTTAGAATGTTCAGTCATGGTACTTGTAAAAGAACAAAGTGTTTCTTATATACAATGTCTTACAGGGTCTTAAGACTGCCTCGTTTTTCTATCCCGGTGGTGGAGCGAATTACAGTGGACAGGCTGTGGACAGATCTCTGGTGGAGGCTTACGACCACCCTGATGATAATGAAACAGAATGGCGACAGAACATTGATACGGTTATGAATTGGTACACCAAGGAAGACTTTGACTTTGTCACTCTTTACTATGGGGAGCCTGACAATGTGGGCCACATGGTGGGGCCAGAGACGCCTGAGAGAAGGAAGATCATTGAGCAGATTGACCGCACCATTGGGTATCTAAGAGAGTCTATCCAAAAGAACAATTTAGCAAGTAGCCTTAATGTCATTATCACATCAGATCATGGCATGACCACCATTAAAAAGAACCCAGACGTTAAGGAAATCAAACTCTCAGATTACATGAATTTTCTGAAGCTAACCCACTTTGACCTACTGGACTATGGGGGATTTGGTATGATAAGACCCAGGAAAAACCAGGAGCAGGCCGTATACGATGCTCTGAAGAATGCTCATCCAAACCTGACCGTCTACAAGAAGGACGAGATTCCTGAACACTTTCACATTGCGAAAAACAGCAGAATCCAAGATATTGTTCTTATTGGAGACTTAGGCTTCAATTTGAACTCGGTAAGTAGTTTGTGTAGCTATGAGGAGTCCTTTACAGAGTGTGTGTGTCTCTGATGGTAAACCATGTAGATTTCTGTGTGGTTATCTAGTCTGTCTTATATTGCAGAGGTTCATCTTCTACGTGAACAAAGGAGACCATGGCTTCAGCAATCAGGAAATGGACATGAAAACAATATTCCGCGCGTTTGGACCAGACTTCAAGAAGAGTTACTTAGCAGAGCCATTCGACAGTGTCAGCATCTACCCGCTAATGTGCAAGCTGCTGGGTGTAAAGCCGGCCCCCAACAATGGCAGCCTCAGTGACACTGAAGGCATGCTTGTGGAAAGCGTTGATGCTTGTAAGTCCTTGACCTAACCATACCACTTGTTGCCTGTAAGGCCCCACAGTGAGCCACTACGATATCCCACTATCATATAAAGATTTCTCTGAGGTTTATTCTAACAAAACCAGCCATCACATTCACTCTGCTACAAGATATGCGCGAGTGTGGACCTCTTACCTAGTGGTAAATAATGACAGTGTTACATTCTTTATATTCTGTGGACCACTGAAATAGAAATGGGCTGTTCACAATATTATTCTGTGAACACTTGTTTTGCCCCCACCCCACTTTGGTCTAGCTGAAAGATGAATTAAAAACAAAATATCTCCATTGCTCCACAACTTAATGTCTTGGTCTATGGCTTGAGACAGACGTGAATGAGATATCTATTGTTCATCTGTCAGCTTTGCTTTGACAACCAGGACGCATGCTATAGCATTTTCCTGAAGGATCAAATAAAAACGGAAATATCTTTTAATTTAATTTAATTTAAAATTCTGGAGACTTTAGTAAGCCAGTTTTGCTTTGACACAAAACTTTAATAATAATTGCCAATTACATTGCTTTCTTTCATACTAAATCATGCAATAAAATCTAACTCTCAAATATTCTGATGATAATCCAAAATACCTCAAATACCTCAAACCCAAAATACAACCTCAGCTGCCATCACAACCAAAGCAGAAGGTGAGTTCACAGGAATACACACTGTAGAAATGACCATGTAATTTATTATACATAAAATAATGAAATTTATCAATTTCTCCTTGCCACAATTATGAAAACATTTTTGATTATTCATTGATTATTCAGAATTACTTTATACCTGAGTTTACTCTTTACTAGGAAACTAGTAGCTTCACTTTAGATGCACTTAAGTATTAGAGGATGACACTGAACAATTTTTGTTTGTTTTTTCCTGCAGGTGGAAGAATACACATTTCTGTCAGTCTTTTGGCCACCATGATACTTTTGCCTCATTTGACCTGCATATCATAATCACATCTGCTTTATAGCAGTAAATGTGAATTAGATTATGCCAGACTGTAACAGTTACAACACAAGTATAATAAAAGTATTTTAATGGAAATGAAGTGTGATGCATCTTAAAAATTGCTTGGCCAAATGTAGGTGTTAATCACAAAAAGAGCAATGTTGCTGATATATAACGCTTCTGTAAAGGCTCAGACTCGTGTTTCCAGGCACTGTTTTATTATTATGTAGTTTCAACAGTCAATAAACTTATAAAACAAAACCCCACTGGATGAGTGGCTATACAGTGACAACAAATACACTAGCTCCAGATGTAAGCTATTCGATTAAAAAGACTCAATCCCACTTCAGACCCTTAACCCACTTCTGTAACAAAAAAAGAAAAAGTGCATTCTCATTATTGAAGAGTATTAAAAACTGTGTAAAAAAGGAAGAAATACTTTACAAATACACAGAAAATTCAATGTTATACTTTTCCATAGTTATATACATTTCATACACAAAAATTGCAACTGAAATTACCCTTAGGTATGTGAAATAACAAATCTCGATAATAGTGTGTCCTTGAAGTGATAAAATACAGCTGTAATAAAATATCTGATCACAATCTCTTACTAATCTCTTAACGTTAACAGTCCTTTTCACACATATGAAGCATTATGAAAATCACATTCAAATTAGCCAAGATTAATATGCACATTTAAACAAGTGCCTTTCACATATATATATATATATATATATATATATATATATACGTAAAACTGACATTCATAGAAAACAAAACCTACATTACTACAAAAGGTGCAGGAAAAGCATTGATCATATTAGCGAATATTCAAAATATACACTCTGAAAAAAGGACTCCTTGACTCATAATCATTTTAAAAACAAACTGTTTTTGGAACTATATTTCTTAATAGAACATCCATAAAAGGTTTTCCACCAAGCCAAACAAACCCTTTAACTGGGCTTAGAACCATTTAATTATCCAAATTTCTCGGAATTGTCATGGTTCTATATTGAACCATTGCCTTTACTACAGAACGTTTGAAGAATCCTTTTTAAGAATTTAATTTGTTGTAGTTGTGTCGTCTATGTTAAATTTAAATTCAATCAGGAAGCCGAACATTTCAACACACAATGTGCATCAGCAACTCCTTTAAAGCTAGATTTTTTAGCACCTCATTCATTTTAGGTTTGTTGCATGTGTGACACTGATAAAAAACAAAAAAACAAAAAAAAAAAACATACATTTAATACATTTCTACATCACTCCTTTGGTCCGTGGCCAAGACTTGTAACACATCAAGTTTGGATGGATTTTTAGAGCAAAAAAACATAATGTACACATGTACTAACTTATGGATAAAGGTTAATGGTGTGCTGGACCGTTTGACTGATGTGTGACAGTATTGCCCTTTTCCCCTTTTTGGCAACACCACACCACAAAAACTGGTAAAGAGCCAAAATGGATTGAAGGATCTTTTCTATGAAGTTTTTCAACATGTTTGGTCACACAGGCAATTTTATATACAGGTAATGTATTTAAAAGCCACATTTTGATCTGTTTAGATTGTGAGCATCACTGTAAACATCACAACTACATTCTAAAATAAAAAGGGTTCATGACAGTAGTAAGAACAATAGGAACCCCATTTAAAGAACCATCTACCAGCAAAAGAACCATTTAAATGTTTCTCAAAGTTGGCAATGGTTTTTGCCTTTACTAAATAACCCTTGAAACTCTTTGTAAAAGTGTATTGATGACATTGTTCTGATCTTTCTTGAGAAGGCTTTTAGAGCGTCCTTTCCGATAAAAAAAGAGAATGAGAATTTTGTGTTGAGAATTAAGAGTTGTTTCACTTTCTTTATCTTGGCAATAGATTGAAGTTATGGCTTCATTTGACACTGCTTTGTTTTTGCTTCAAGTTGCAACCAAAGATTCCGGGAAAAAAGCAAAGTATATCTGGTCAAATCAGCGGCCCAAGAAAAAGTCAGGAAATCCACTTAGGCCCAGTCCTCATCTCGCTCATCCTCCGGTTCACTGCTGTCGTCTTGTCCTCCCTCTCCCTCTATATCCATCCTCTTTGCGGCCTCCTGCCTGGCTTTTGCTGCAGCCTGTTCGGCTTCCTCTCTCTGCCTCTGTGCTGCTGCTGCAGCTTTCTTCTCCTGCTCGGCGTGACTCTTCATGTGGGCGCTGCGACTCTTCACTTTGTAGAATACCCTGTAGGTCACAAGTCAAAGCCCCAAAGCTCCTTACACCAGCTTTTACACCAGGAGTACCAATTCTTATCACTGAATGGCTGGTGTAGCAGCAGGTTTTCACTCTAAACACCCAGCAGCACACCTGACTCCACTTGTTTAATCTATTGGTGAGGCATCAACACAACTGATCAGATGTGCTTTTGCCTGGCTGGAATGAAAACCTGATAAGATAAGATTGGATTGGAATAGCTTATGTTTAAGAAGGCAAAACAGCCCCCAAATACTGCTAATTTACCATTATCAATATTACATATAAAACTGGTGATTTTGTATTGTAATAAAAATATGTGTTGTAGACATTGCAACACCTGATTCCTATCATCACTACTGTAAGTTTTCACAATGTACTTATTCACACCAAACCCACTCTGGATAAATTTTTAAATATTAATGAAATTAATATCTATTATTTAAAAATCACACAGACAATTATGAATTGAGTAAAACTAATGCAGCCTTGTGCATTTAATTGTTTATCATTAAACCAAATGCATTTATGTTCTGTCCAGGGTATCTTAGAACAGGGCCATCTCAAGTGGGATGTAACTTGTAGCTGTTGTAGCAACAGCATTTGAGCACACTTAACCCTCTCCAGTGACCAATAATGATTTATCTTCTGTGCCCAGAACAGTCACCGTTGTTTAGTTTAAGGCCTCTGCAGACTGCCTGCTAAGATTAAAAAAAGCTTGTGCTCACTCCAGTACAACCATAAATTTAGCTTTAGATATTGTGTAAACGCACACACACAGTAACTTTTTTACAGCTAGGCAAAATCTATCAATAATCAATTTCAATATTGTTGAGTGAAAAACATTGTCTTTCAGAACCTAAATTCACATTAAGATCACCTTAAAAACACCAATAACAGAAATGAGATACACTGCCCATCCCTTCTGACAATGTTTGATATTATTAAAACATTTAATTCTATAGGAACACACACACACACACTACCTCACCTACTGCACTTTTTGCAAGGGAACACACCCTCCGGTTCTCCTTGACTTTTGGAGGGGGCTGATGGCTGACTTCTTTTCCCTGTGCTTTCTGGACGTGATTTTGGAGCAGATGGAGGTGTTTTTGTTTCCTGCCTCAGAGCAATGGCCTCGTCCACAGAGCTGATCTTCGGAATGCTAAGCACCAAAACTTTATCCACCTAGACGAGAGCAGTGATAGTTCAAAGCCATTCGGGTGCTTACAGAGACATCTGCCCTACATATTCTGGTTGTCTTGTATTTGCTGCAAGCTTTTTTTGACTCAAGGTGGGTTTGTCACAGAAAACACTAAAATTGTCAGGACAGGGGGCAATTCAGGACCACTCCATTACATCAATTCAAACAATTAATGTATTATTTAACAATTCATTTGTTATTTAATAAACCTATTTTGTCAAAGTGAGGCAGACATAGCAAGTTAACAACCACAAAGTAAAGTACTGCAGCCAATCAGCTTATGCACTTACATTCTCTTTCACCTGAAGTGTGTGGGACATGGTTTTGAAGTGATCACCCCCAGCCTCCTTAGGTTCTTCTGTTTGAACCTTCTGTTTGTTCTCTTCTGCTTCTTCAAGCTGTTCTTGTTTGGGTATTGTCTGCGTTAATAAGCAAAAAAAGGCTGGATAACCTTCACATCAAATTACATCTGAGGACACTGATGACAGCAGTTCTTCACTGCCTATTATTTACTGTTCATCTGAAGTCAGCATTTTAAAGCAACCTGTTACCTTTTGAAAAAAGGTAAGCAACAAACTTACATGATACCTGAGCTGGATTAGTTTTACCTAGGGAGGTACTGTGATGCTGGTAAGGTGCTACACTATATGGACAAACATATTGGGATAGCTGCTCATTCATTGAGCCTTCTGAAATCAAGGCTATTAAATGGAGTTTATCCTGCTTTTGTTGGAGTAACTGTCTTTTCTGTCCTGGGAAGGCTTTCTACTAGATTTTGCTAGATTGCTGCAAGATTGCTGCAAGAATTTGATTGCATTCAGCGACAAGAGCGTTAGTGAGGTCAGAATGTTGAATCATCCTCTCCTCACCTTCTCCCTAACTACAAGTATTGGATGGAGCACCATTATTACAGAAAACACAGTTCCACTGCTCCACAGCTCAATACTGGGGTACGTAATACCTCTCTAGCCTAGGGACTACAGGTGCAACCTAAAGTATATAAATGCGTTTATTAGAGTGTGTCCACAAATATTTGGGCATATAGTGTCGTTCTTTTCAGCCTGACAATATTAGCTGCATGGTCTTCTGTAACCTGAACAGAACATGGAGCTCCCTAAGAAATACTTGTTTTTTTTATAACAAAGCCTGCTTATAGATTCAGTAATGCAGCAAATGTTATGGTATTGAATGTTTTTAAAATGCAAAGGTGAACATCCAGGCCATGACCTTTCAATCTAGGCTGTGAGAATTTGGGGAAATCAGCAAGCCAGATTTTCCACAAATGACAATACAGAACCTCCTCTGAAAATGAATACAGCTCTAATAGTACTTCTGACCACCCTACCTCAGAGGGCCGTTCTTCTGGATCTGGGGGGCCATATGCGAGTGTCCCATTGCGACCGACCTTCACCTGTTTCTTATAGGTGTAGTAAAACTCTACACACTGCGCCACCGTTTTGCTCCGCACCTACACAGACATCAATACAAATACACAAAGGCACAAAAACACACACCACATGACATGAAACCTTCACTTTGGAAGAGGAACTAAAAAAGAAATGGAAATCAGACACACAGGCTTGTATCTAAACACTATTTCAATGAACAGAACATGTTTACTGTGTTCAGTATAAACAGGAAATGGAATTCTCAGTACCAATTTCTGCACCAAGAAGAAGTCCTTCCTGTACGCAGTGATCCCCTTGTTGAAATAGCGTTTTTCGTCCACAGTCCAGCAGTCTGACCCTAATGGAATTATAACATGCATCACTTTGCCTTTCACTTGGCAAAAATGACAGTTTTCAGTTCTAATGTTCTTTACCTCTTCTCCTCCTAAATGCATTCAGAAGGCATGACCATATGTCCCAAAATGTAGACTGCTTTTTATTTTTTTATTTATTTTATTATTGTGTCAAAAATGCTGTGGGTGGTTCTCCGTAGTCTCTATAATTGGACTGAAATACTAAGTGTTTCTAACAAAGTAATTGAACTTGACTTCAGTATTGCTAGTTTGATGGAGGTATGAGTTTCAAATAAACAGACATGAGGTGTCTTTATTAAACCCTTAGAGATAAACTACCCAACTTTGGATGCACACTGACAGCAGTGATTTATTTCTCTTCCTCAGAATATTTCCTATTGACTGGTTGGTCCTATTGACTCTGTTAAAAAGAGGCAAACCAATACATTACAACAATTCATCAGTTTTTGCCAAATTCCAGCAAATTTGCCATTCTAATGAGAACAAAGCACTTTTGTGACAGAATATCTTTGTGAAAGCAGCCTTATTTTCCTGTACCCACATTATTCCAACTGACCCAAGTTTCCTTTAGACTTTTTTCACCATATTATTACAGTAGGCAACATGACTTGTTGCTGAATGTTTAGCCAGCAAGTACAGTTCTGCATAAATATTGTTTAAAACTATATATGAAGGTAGAATGTGTGTTATACATGTAAAAATAGTCAGTGGTCAGAATGTGCTGTTAGTCAGTAAAGTCATTGATGTGTAAGTGAGAAGAACACAACACACTTAGAAAAACACAGAACACAGGTTTGATTGCTGATTTTCTGTGAACTTTGACATTGTATGGATTTGTTCAGTTTCACCAGAAACTCACCTTATTTACTTTAATGAAGGATTAATTAGATAAAGTAGGTGTTGGATGAGAATTGTGATACTGGTCTTCCAAGTAAGTTTGGAAATGGTTAAGCTATAACACACACATACACATCAAATCATGATTCTAATGATACTGTTTTAATAAAAGATGGTTGTCACAACCCTCCTCATCACGTCCATTCAGTTGAACTGCTCTTACACCAGACAGAGAACCCTTCAAATTTGTTTCTCTATTAATGTAACAGCAATGAAAGTTGCAGATGTGACAGTTTCACAGCTGATCTGGTTTCACAAATCAAGCCAATACTCTAAAACCCATGATCCCCCCAAATGCAAAACAGACAGGGGCCCCACCTGCATAATGGTAGTTTGCGAGGTGGTGATTCCTGGTGAAGACAGGGTGCTTCAGCAACAACATTTCCAGGGTTTTCTAAAAAAAATACACACTATGTAATATCAAGTTACAGTTATATATTTGTAAGTTTAAGAGTAAATTATGCAACACCATCTTAAGCACACAATAGAGCTAGTTTTCTTAACTTACCATGATATCACCTCTGTTTTCAAAAAGACAGTGATGCATCAGCTCCACATTTGCTCCTCCTCCACACAGCACACTGGAGCAGGCCACATTCATCAGACTATCCACTAACAGAAAAAAGAGAGTCAACAAGTACGTAGGGAAGTGTGTGTTAGAGAGAAGGTGGGAGCAATCTGTAAGCTCTTGTGGCCATGGTGAGTCACCTCTCTCCTTTTGGGAGGGCGTAGATTCAACCTCTGGCAAAGGCAGCCACAACAGAGTAGCTTTGTGATGATCCTGCTGAGCCAAAATCTGGTCCTGAAGCTCTGGTATCTCTGCCTGATAATATTGACCAATGTTTATGCGCCTATGAGAGAGATAATGGAGTAAACATGGTGTGAAATGTTCAAAATAGATGGAATAACATTTAGCCATAACTGTTCTTAAAATGAAATAAGATACTGCAATAATGTAATTTGGGCACAGCAAAAGAAATACACCTACTAAAATCTTACTATAACTTTGTACATTTACTACAATTTTAACTTTTACTACATTGACTACAGTCTTAACGTAGCCTTTCCTACCTGTAGTACAATAAGAATGTAGCTTTTACTGCAATGACTACAATGTTATTGTAGCTGTTAGTACATTTACAACAATCATTACATAACTCCTGATATAGCTGTTTACATTTATATTTACATTTACTACATTTATCACAATATTAATGCAGCTTTAATTACATTTTCTACAATCTTAATATAACTTTTACTACATTTACTACAGTGGTAATGCAGCTTTAAGTACCTTTTATACAAACTTAATATAGCTTTTACTACATTTACTACAGTGGTAATGTCGTTTTAATGACATTTGATACAATTTTAATTAAGTTTAATAAAGCTTCATTAAACAGTATCAGAATAATATGTAATAAACAGTTTATACTCACGGCTCTAGACTGACTGGTGTGGCCTCTCCAATCATAGGAAGCACTGGAGGAGTAATGTCCACGCTAGCTGCAAAATTGTCAATATAAAGAATTGTCAGTCATACTACAGTCTAAAAATGTACTTCTATGCATATCATTTATTATCACCAGATTTACTTATTTCACAACCAAGCAGCAGTTTCAAAAACAAGTTTTTACATAATTCTTGAACATGGATTATTACATTTTAAAGCAATGGTTCTAAAAATCTTGGGGCCCATTAGAAGGACAACATTTCTGCTCTACTTTAGCTTCCAACGCACCTGACAACAGATTTCATTAAGAAGGCACACCAACGACTAGATTACAGCATGAATTTGCTCTAAAAAAAGGGTTAAAAAGAAAGTACTGTCAAATAAGTGAACAATAATTTTGCTTCTTACCAGAACGTAGAAGGCTCTTGGAAGCAGTCTTAGGGGTGGGTGGTGGAGGCAGCCCCTGGTTGCCAGCAGCTATGGAGGACAAAAAGGTTGAGAAGTAGAGGCCAGTTCCCTCACGCACGGGTGACAGGATGGGTGGAGGAGTGTAGGGAGGCAGGATCAGTGGGTGGTCCAGTGTGCGGACAGGGGACCGCAGGTGACTCTGGTAGGATGTGATGCTGGGGTAAATAGATGGGGCGATGAAGGTGCAGGGTTTAGGTGGTGGTATGACCAGGGGCTCTGGCCGGGGCCGGCGCTTTATTTTGTCTGAAGATTTTCCATCTTCCTTCTCTTCATCCTTTTTTTAGAGATGGACAAGGACAGAGACATACATAACCTGACCACTTATCTGCCATAAATGGCTACAGTTGTTGTATATCATCATTGACACGCAAAAATCTCTAACCTTGTCATGTTTTGCATAATAGGAAAACTCTTGTTATTCTTTGCATTGTGTTTAAATATTATGATAAAGGAACCAAATAAATGCGCCAAAAACATCTGGCATTTAAGACATTTTTTGCTTCTTCTGTAAAGTTAATATTCTGGTTTTGTTTTAACAGCAATGAAATTCAAGCCAAATAGGCTGAATAAGCTCAAAACATGACATTACAACTGCTTTGATACACAGAGTCATTCAAAACTTCAGATTTACCTGTCATATTTATTAAATAATAGCTTATGCAATGTTGATGGCAATATTCCAAATAAAGCACATAAATGTATTTCAGAGGTTTGGTAATATTATTAGCAATAACAAGATGTTTTAAATAAATAATAGAATTAGTTTTAGTTATGCTATGAGATTTGATCACTTTTCAAACACAAGGCAGTTCAGATATTAACTTTTCATATTTTATAACTTGTAATATATGTGATGTTCTACTATTTTTCAGTCATTTTAGTATCCCCTACACTTTCATCATTTAAAGATGGAATGTTTTATAGAGTTTACTACAAATTCTCAAAAAGTTTTACAATGCTAATGTGAGGAATCATTTACAAACAATAGTGTGCATCTGCTTGGTGTACCTGGTTAAAACTGTCAGATGTAGAGTTCCTTAATGAACGGCGACGAGCCACAATAACGGAGGGTTTGCGATCGTACTGGAACTGCTGCTGGACGCTCTCTGAAAAAGGCCTCGTCTCATGACCCAAGCCACCTGCCTGCTCCGTCTGGGCCTGACTCCTCCGAACGGGCACAGAGACTGGAATCACCAGTGGGAGCATTCCTGCTTGCCTGCCAGAGCCTTCATCACGCTAAAGAGTAAGGACCAGAGGAGGTCAGAGTGATGGAAGTTTTACAATGTAAATTACTATATAACATTTGAATAAACACAAATAAACCATGTTTCCAGTACAATTTTCAATATGTTGATTAGTAGATCACAGTTAGAAAAACCCAGGTTTGGTTGCTGTTTCTGTGTGAACTTCAGTAACTGTAGGAATTTGTTCAGTTCCACCAGCAGATCACCTAATTTACTGCAATGCAGGACTAAGTGTTGGCTAGAAATTGGAAACTCTCACTAGATGAGCTCTGGAAACGGTTAAGCTAACATATTCACACACAGTTGTAATGTCACAGGTAATGGGTCTTTAACATCTCATTAAACAGATGAATATATCATTTTCCCACATGACTGAGACTTTTTAACAGTACTATATATTATGCCACAGAACAGCAAATTCAATTCAAATTTATTTCAATAGCGCTTTTGGCAATGGATGTAGTCACAAAGGATCTTTACAAAGTTCTGGGTCCTAGCAAGCCAGTGGAGACAGCGGCAACAAAAAAACATGAGAAGAAACCTTGATAAGAACCAAGACTCAAAAGAGGAACCTATCCAATACATGGCAGCCAATCAGAGACCAGAGACCATTTACATCAGTCTTAAAAACATTTTTAATTTTAAGAAAAGGGAGGCTGGGAAATGGACTATAAAATGTTAAGTGATCTGCTATGAATTTGAATTTGAGGCATTTCCACTGTAGAAGTGAGTCTGATTGGTTACCTAAACATCATGCGTGAAGGAAGAAGACTAGAAAAAAAAATGACGTGTATTCAACTATTATTCAATGATTTGCAGGCTGAAAGTGGCAGATAAAACATGCTTCCTTTTCTCAGAACCCATTGCAGTGTTGCAACATTTTCAGGTGCTAAAGTTGTTCCATCTGAACATTTCAGTGTTTTTGCCTTTTTAATAGCATTCTTCTGGGCTTAAGTTTGGCACAGACTCTGTGAGCTGGCACCAGGGCTTTCTGACTAAGAAACAGAAGGGTGTGTATAACGAGCTCCTACATGGTGTTTGATAGCAAACACGGCAAGGGCGGGTGTGTCCCTAGCACTCCTGAATGTGTTTGGAGCATGTGCGGAATGTGTAGGTGTGCAGACATGCAACTGCTCTCTATCCGACTGTAAAGTGAAATCTGCCATCCAGACCCGAGGAGGTAAAATACTCCATTAGAATTTCCACAGAATGTATTTTACATAAGGATCAAGTCAAGAGTGTAAATTCACTTCATATCTGAACAAGCTCTTACAAAATGAACCATTTTACACGTGATTCATTGATTGATTCATGATTGACTTACTTTTCACCTGATTTTTTTCATACTCAAAACGGAACATTTTAATAATGTCAGATACTGGATTTCTGCTTTTCATAAGGTATAAGCCATTCTAAGGTATGTAAAAAAAGGCTTAAAATATGTCACTTTGTGTATAATGAACATAAAGTTAATTACAACTTACTTTGTCTATAAACTCTCTATAAAATCTTTAAATGAAATTATCTGAGATGCACTAGTAGATCTCATGGTTAGACCATTTGATGTATGCTGCATGCAACTAGTGTAAACTGTAATGTTAAAGTGTTTCGTATGGTTGCAGTGGTATTTTGGGTGGTTGCTGTGGAGAACCATGGGGTTCTGGTGGGTGTAAATAGGGGAATCAATTATGACTTCTTAGCACAAAAAAAATAGCTTTTTTAAAAAAAACTTTTTTTTTTTAGATATTCCTTTCCTCTCAAGTAGTCATTCACTTTTATTTTACATATTTATTTTAGCAGTCATTCACTTTTATTTTACATACACTCTCACCTTTGCAGGCAAAAATTCCATCTCTGAAGCCTTCTGAGCAAGAGTCTCAAGGTTGATTTCTTTGGAAGCTCTCCTCCTTCTTTGTGTACTTTGGATGACTCCTCCGGAGGGCCCTTGGCCACCCATGCCTCCATTATGGGCAGGCTCTTTGGGCGGCTGGCTGCTCAGAGGAGAGAGCCCATCCTTAGAGAGTCGTCTGGAGCGTCTGGGAAGGAACTCAGGTTTGACTTGGGTTTCTTGTGACTCTTGAGATGTCTTAGAAGGTTCAGGATCCTGGTTAACTGGTGACTGGGGGCTTGGATTCTGGGCCTGTACAGCTGTGAGATGCCTCTGAAGAGACGATGCGCTAGAATCTACTTTTAATTGATTGTCGTCCAGCTGTTGCGACCTTAGCGGTCGCCGGTCTTGCTGATGAATCTGCGAAGTGAACGTTTCTGGCTGCTGAAGGCTTTGCAATTGCTGCTGCTTTTGCATCTGTTGCATTTGCTGAAATTTCTGCTGATGGTGGTACTGCTGCTGCTGCTGCTGCTGCATTTGGTGCAGTCGCTGCTGTTGCATTTGCTGCTGTTGCATTTGCTGCAGTTGCTGCATCTGGTGCTGGTGCTGCAGATGCTGCTGTTGCAAGTGCAAGAGCTGCTGCTGTGATTTTGGTTGCTCGCTGTAGCCAAGATTCTGCGAAGCACTGTTACTGTGGAAGGCCTGAAAGACCCCCGAGGTCTGGGGCTGTTTGGTGGGTCCAAATGCCATCTGAAAAGGCTGCAAAGTGGAATCAGGCACGGCATGCCGCATGGCGTGATGTTGGTACTGTGGGTCTGCTGGCTTGTGGCCCTGCTGGAGGGCCTGGAACTGAGCTTGATGCATAGCTGCCATAGTATGGTGATCCCATTCCATGCCTGGTGCTAGAGCTTGCGAAGACTCGGAGAAGGACACAGAGGAACCCACAGGCATTTTCTCCTGCTGCAAAGCATCCATGTCATGATTGGTCTTGTGTAGAGCTTGATGAGCCCGCGCGTCATCGAATCCACTCAGAGGAGGGACGACGTTCTGGATATGTTTGGTTGGGTTTGGTACACCCTGAAACCAAGTAGACGCCTGCGCTGGTTCCTGGTGCACCCACTTGACTGGACCTGACTGCTGAAAGTGACCCCATACCTGATATGCTTTTTCAGGTTTGAAGACAGCTGAGCCTTGCAAATCGAGGCTGGGACCCACTCTCGCTCCAGCACTGCTGTGAGTCTGCTCCAGGGACGGAGCCCCAGCATTGTAGAACGCATCCCCTGAATGCTGTGCCACCTCCTCAATGCCTTCAATGTTCTGTTTTACGGCATTACTGATGTTCCCTCTCTGATGAGGAGAGAGGCTCATGTTAAAACTGTGAAACTACCAAGGGCTTGCAGAAGCGGTCATCGGTACGGACAAACCATCCAAGAGGAACCTGCTCTGAAAGCCTGTCTGCCTGACTCTTTCAGAAAGAGGTGACTTAGTCGGCAGATGTCATACAGAAGAGGAAAGAGGACCTCCGCACTTCCCCTATCGCTCCTCTTCTCCAAACTAGTTGTGCTGTAAACGGCTAAGCAGTCTGTCATCCCTCAGGCAAGATTCTGTAAAATGCTGGGACCTACAAGAAGAAAGATAAACAATGCAACTATTTGTCGAGATCAACATTACCGCATTACATCACCAGCTATTGCGCAACCAACAAGAAACTAACATGGACAGAATAATGCGAACTAGTCATGAAAGAATACAGCTTTCATCACTGTGCCTCGGAGCAAATTTGCTTGATAGGGTAGTGAATTTACATGACAAAAACAAAAGCCTCAAGTCAATATAGTGATCAATCTGCACTGGTATTCTTCACAGGACACACTGCTTCACTGCATGCAAGAGTGATTTCCCCCAAAAATATTCTTCTTCTTTAAATTTAGTCAATACTGACTGTGTTTAGACTGAGAGGTTATCTTGCTTGGTGATTCCTGAGAGGAAACTTGCACTGAAACACAGCAGAGCAGACAGCAGACTAGGGGCGTGAACCGTGCGCTGCAAGACAACATGAATTACAGGAAGTGAGGAGGGAAGGGGGAGAGAGAGAGAATATGGGAGCGAGAGAGAACTAGCAAGTTTTTTTTTTTGGCTCACCATTAATGACCCCTCCCTTGCCAGCAACTCTGAGACCTCACTCTGAATCTTACCACATTACTACAAACTGTTTGCAGAAACTTAAGCGCCAGTTTTGCAGTTCACTTTTGGAGAAACGGAGGAAAGCCTCTTTTGCCCAGGCCTGTATGTGTGTGTATGTGAGTATGTGTGTACTCGCCCTCGCAAGGAATGCACACTTCAGCACGTATACGTGCGTCCGCAATAAGCACACATATGGCAATGCAAACACATGCACAATACAAAAAGCAATGCCCCTCGCCGTTTACGGGACTGCACGGACAAATCGGATTACTTTCACTTACTCTTCTTCTGGCACTTTCGTCGTTGGCCTCTTCCTTGTGCTCTAAGGTTCGGGTGACAGGGGCCGTGTTCGGAGGAAACGGTTCCAGCCCCGGGCGAAGTCGACTCCAAGCATGCACACTACTCACTAGAGCCCACATTCAAGGCACCGTCCACCCTCTTAGGAAGTCCAAAGCTTGCACCACGTCGACATGCTAAAATCTGATCCCGTGCTTTCTTAAAACAAAGTTACACACACGGAGGCATTCCGCTGCGTCGAGGTGCATTCTGTGTGAACTCTCGCACACTTGGCCTCCTCACTCCTACAGCTTTAACACGGACGACTGAAAACTAAAACAAAACTCAATGCAAAGTTCAGGGAAAAGATTTGCATGTCTTCCGTGAGACTTTCGCAGCTTTCGGAGCTCTTACGCAGAGCGCTCGACCTTCTTCTCCCAGTTATTTATCAACAAAACAGCGCGTAAGTGTCCCTCAGCCAATCAGCGCGCAGCAGGGTTAAAGCGGTGCAATAAGAAACGCAGAGCAGTGACTGTGATTGGCCAACAGACTCATCGCAATCTCCATTAGCAACTGTCAGTGTCCGTTTACTGTACGGACGGCTGAGCTAGGCTCGAGTAGCAGCAAGGAAACATGAAGAGATTAGATTGGAAATCTGTGCACACTTTTATTAAAGCTCGCACCTTATCACCAACATATCAGTTCTTCTCGTCTTGGGATCCTTTGACCTAAAATCAAATGCTAAAAAGTGTGGGCGAAACAGACCAGTCACGGTCACTAAACACAATACAAATCGGGTTTGAAACACTAAAGAAAACTAAAGTAAACTAGATTCTGAACATGAGTGATATTTGTGGGGTTTTTTTTTTATACAGAAATGTTTAAATCCAAATGTTATTATGATATTATGTGCTTACTTTGCCATCGTCGTCATTGTAAGTCTTTCATTTTAGAGAAACATGAAATAATGACACTTTATTACAATGTGTTATAATTAGTGTCAGAACTAGAATGTTTTTGGACACCCCTAATTTTTCAGTTAGTGGTCTAATCCCTGTAGAGAAGTACTGTCAAAAGAATAGGGAAAACTAATTATTGGCACCATGCCTAATGCCAGGTGTGGGCTAGAGGGGTATTAAACCCCTAGCATAGAGCTGTGGAGCAGTGGAAGTGTGTTCTCTGGAATGATGGTCCTCCATCCAATACTTTTGGGAGTAGGGTGAGGGTGGTGATCATCCAACATCCTGACCTCACTAACGTGCTTGTCGCTGAATGCAATCAGATCCTCAGAGCAATACTCAAACTCTAGAGGAAAGCCTTCCTTGGACAGTACAGACAGTTACTCCAGCAAAAGCAGGATGCACTTTTTTTAATAGCCTTGATTAAAAAAAAAAACTATGAATGAAAGCATTGGTTAGATGGTACCTGGTAACAGTAAACAAGAGCATAGAATCTGTTGCTGTATGTTGAATTATCCTATTATTCCTAGCAAGAACAAGGTTCTTATAGCTAGTGTTCCAACTGGTATGTTTAGCAGAATAACAGTTCGAGCCAGTATTTGGACTTTCGTGCATATCTAAACCCCAGAATTCCAACAATATGGATAAAATGCATTTAAACAGAATTAATGTTTAGCAGGTAGCTACATGTACTGCTTAGTTTGTGTTCTGACTTGGATATGAATGAATGTATGTCTGTTATCTAGAACATAAAGGATGTACAGAAATCTGTTATTATTGTTGGTATGTTTAGCTGGAGCATAGAGAATGTTCTAACTACAATTGTAGTTGTTGTTCTAGGTCAAATGTTTAATTGTTCTCACAAGAAAATATATCCTAGTGAACAAACCTGTTGCCTAGGACGTGTCCCAACTAAAATGCCAGCTAGTGTGCTACCTGAAAGGCCAAGGCATAGCACATAGTCCGTGTTCTGACTAGAATGCTTCTTCGTGAGCGTAGGACACTAGATAGGGCTCTCACTCCGACGCTTAGCTCAAGCTGTAGCTGTGTTGTAGTGTTCTAACGGGTATGTTTGGAGAACACGCGTATTCTAACTAGAACACACACGTCATCGAACACGCTTCAGAACACAGAAGGGGTTCGGAGTGCGTTCTAAGAACTGGAGCGCGCAAAATCTGCAAACTGTCGAACGATTAGTCGAACGCGGCCGCGTTCCAGTCCGATGACGAGTCAGCTGATCGCTGCGTCATGTGACGGCTACTCCAATCAGGTTGGATCAGGGAAGAGGGCGAAAACAAGCCAGGAACAAAAAGGGCAGCGGTTGCAGCAGCTCATGTTTGTGCTGACCGCTCTGCAGTCACCATGGCCTGGACGAAGTACCAGCTCTTTCTGGCCGGCTTAATGCTCATCACAGGCTCTCTCAACACACTCTCGGCAAAGTAAGTGAAGTACTGAAGCTGGACACAGGCTGTCGTTGATCTGTACGCACCTGTTTTGGCGGCACTCTCCGACTTCGTGTGATGTTTTCTTCAGTGTTTCTGACTTGTAACACTACGCTCAGTTTACTCAGTTTGCTTCAGTTTTCTGTAGTGTAATTTTAAAAGATTTCTCATGACATTCCTAATGATCTATTTACTAATAGAAATGTTTAGTATATTCTCGAGGAACATGATTGTTTCTCTGCTTGTTTTTGATATTGTAGTCACTTATTACATTACTGTCTCATCTGAGCATCGCCTCATACTGTAAAAAGTTTGTTTTGGATCATAGCATTCCTAAAAAGATATATTTATATATATATATATATATATATATATATATATATATATATATGTGTATGTGTGTATATATATATATATATATATATATATATATATATATATATATATATATGTATGTGTATATGTATGTGTATATATGTGTATATGTATATATATGTGTATGTATGTATGTATGTATGTATATATATATATATATATATATATATGTATGTATATGTGTGTGTATATATATAATCTTGTCCTCCATGTGAGGAACTTTGACTAAAGCAAGTTACTTTCAGATCTTCACTGATAACAGCAGCTACTGATCACACAAGTGCTCTTAAATCTTGGGTTTTCTTACTCGTGCAGTTGCGTGTCATGATTTGCAGAATCAATGTAGAAGCTGCTGACAGTGCAGTGTGGTCTTCTTTGACTACGTCGCTCTTGTGACTCTTGTGACCATGACGTGTGTGCAGCCATCCCACTCCTATAACTGCTGAATTAGATTTGATTCCTCACTGCTCCTTGGTTTCCTGTGTGTTTCTGGGAGGCCTAGAGCATGAACAAGTCTGATCAGCGGAGCGAGAGGTAACACTATCTCTGAAACATGCTGTTGTGCAGCAGACCTTAGTGGACACGTTACCTGATGCTGTACTCTTATGAGATAACAGTGGTCCATGTAATACTGTGAATAGCTTTTGATTTGGCAAGTATAGCAGATCGTGTTTGTAATGTAATATCTATCCACCTTGGAAACACAGAGAAGTACGATGGTGTGCCGTCTTGTTCATTTAGTGACCAGGAGGAAGAGGGGGCTGATGAGTCTCCTAGAGTTGAAGTGAAAGTACTCTACATAAAGGGGCTTACAGAGTAGTTTCTTTTTACATGTTTCAGATAAAAAACTGCTTGATAGAACTTCTGGAAACAGAGGAACAGATGGAGATTTGAGTCAGAGTACTCAAGTATTACTTGTTTTGATGTTTAGAATAAACATGGAAAATTCAGGAATAAAATCGTACTTCTCTGAAATGCCTGAAACAGCACTGCCGGTACTGAAACCACATGTCAATCATGCCTGTTCAAATACCTGACTCTGACTGGTATGCAAGACAGCATAATGTGATAGGTCACACATTAACCTAATCAACCCCTGAGTGCTCATTCAAAGAAAAAAGAAAGAACAGAGATGATCAATCCCTTTGTGCACTCGCCAGCTGTAGTTAAGTGCGTGGTGAAGAGTTGCATGAGAATCAGTCTCTTTCTCACTGATCTAAAATACATCTTAATGATCAAACAGTCTGTCATGTAATTGTTCTTTGCTCTGCAGGCACTGTGTGCCTGTGAATTGCAAATGTTGATTTTGCTTTTAAAAAAGTTGGGAAAACCTTAGTTGTATTCTATACAAAGTTATTTCATTAAATACTGTGAATGGATGCTTCCCTTCAGTAAACTGTAACTTCTGAGAAAAGTAGTAGATTCCCATTCATTGCCCATTCATTGAGTTTAAGATACACTTCTTTAATGAAAATCTAAATTATTTGGGTAAAATCTGCTTTCTCAAATGTGTCATTGGTACTGGTAAATTTGGGAGTTTAATGTATACTTACTGTAGTAATGTATACTAGGGCTGGGCGATATGGTAAAAATACTGGGCGATATGGCATGTAATTAGAGTAAATACATCAGTAGCAACAGATTTGATTTCTCCCATACTGAAAACAGTGATTTTGATTCAATATCTGTTGCTCTTCATTTAACTAAACCAGTCTAATTACACTGTCTGTAATGAAACTTGATCACAGTTGATCAGTGTTTTTTAAGAACTAACAATATTCTTAATATGCTTAGAAAAGCATATTGTGTGTCACAATAACAACATGTATTAAAATATTGTCATATTGCCCAAGTCTAAGGTATACTATTATTAGGGTATGTAATAATACTAAGTACCAATGGTTTCTATTCATGGTTTCACACATTGTGTTAGTTATGCTCGCTTTCAAATGAAGCTTGCAGTTGGTCGGTGTTCTAGAAGTACTGACGAGGGCTGTGATGCTCCATTATTGTGATGTAATTTATCCTGATGAAGATCAGCATCATCATCATCATCATCATCATATGGCCCAGTTCACACTACTATCTTTCACAGTGTAGGGTTCTCACAACAGCAGATATTTTGAAGATATTTTGAAGTGTAGTGGTTTCACAGCGGTTGATACAAAGCAGTACTGTGGCAGATCTTTAAAACTATTGATCAGCAAGGTTGATTGTTTTTTCAGGATATTGATTAAATCTAGTTTTAGGCTAAATTGCAATGTTTGTGGAAAACCACCATTGGAAATGGAATTATAGTAGTTCGGAAAACTGGCTCCAAGTGTTTAAAGAAATGAAAACTGAAAAATATTAATAATATATTAATATTATATAATAATAAAATTAATATTAATAATAATAAAAAAGTCTTTCTTTAATTCAATCTTATTTTTTATCAACGATAAACTTTTCATTCAAAGTATTCAGAAGTTGTCGTTCCAAAGGAGTATTGAACTTTTAATCTCTAGACATTGTTGCTGCATGAATGGCATTCTTCTTATCCTGCTTGTGTCTGTTACTTTATATTTGCTGAACTGGACTTTAGACCCTCTGGTCCAGGTTTTGAGATGTTCCTCATTAGGACTTTAGTTGTTTTCTTTACGTGAGTGTGCTGATTACTATAGTACACAGATAGGAACAGTTGGGGACGTCTTCTGATTCTGAGTAATGAATGTCTAAAGGCAAGCACTTAAACAAAACCCTTAGGCCTTACTGGTTATGGCTTGAGTGAGCTAACAATATTATACAGCAATAATTTTGCTATTTGCTTATTGTTTACTGTAGAGACAGTTAGAGATCTGAATTGAAACAATACTGGATCCTCTGTAAATAATGTGCTCTTTATCCTATAGATGGGCTGATCTATTTTCTGCCGCCGGTTGCCATGACACCACTGAACGGAACTTCTCCCACCCGTTTCTCCAGGTAGTTTTGCTTTTTGGATGTTCTGTCTCTCCTCTCCTGCACGCCTTTACACTGCTGAGCTTGACGTTTCAAAATCTGTCAAAATGAACATTGCTGACTCATCGTAGTCTCTTCTCTCTTGTCTGTTCCTGTTTTTTTTTTGTTTTTTTTTTTGCTCACATTCTGTTGCTTTTCTTGCACACATACTCAGATTTCCTGTCTGTTCCTATTGTCCACTGTCTCCATTCACTCTCTCTTTCTCTCTTCCTCCAGGCTGTGTGTATGTTTTTGGGTGAACTGAGCTGCCTGGCTGTTTTCCACATCCTCCTCTGTTATGACCGTCGCAGACCTGAGCCCACCATGGAGCCAGGCCAGAGTTTCAACCCCCTCCTCTTTCTTCCTCCTGCACTCTGTGACATGACCGGAACCTCCATCATGTATGTTGGTAAGTAGAAGCCTTCTTGCCAACCATCTAATAGCAGTTCTGTGAGTCATGTGTTGTCATGTGTCATCTGTCTGAAAAATTTGCTTTAATCAGTTCTTTCTGTTCTCGTGATTTTCTTTTTCTTAACTAATTTTTGTGTGATCACATTGGCAGAATCTTAAAAGCATTTTACCTGTATTAACAGTCTGATAACAGTCTGTTTACCAAGTAGCTGTAGCGTTCTGCTGAAGAGCTGGTGCTGATTATCACAAATTGTTGCTTTGCTTTATGCTTTGCTTTTTGAGGGGGGGGGGGGGGTGTCATGGTAAGTACAGCTAATGCTAATGGCAGTAACAGCTACAGTTATGCTGAAATGTCATTTATTAGGGGTAAAAAATTTACGAGTTAAAAATTACTTACAGGATCCACAGGACACCTTCAGAGGTCTTGTGGAGTCCATGGCTTGAATGGTCAGATGTTACTAATGTTCTGAGTGATCAGTGTATGCTGTTGCTGCAGGGAGATATAATCACAGTTACAATAATAACACTATCATGTTTTTTTGGTGTTCTGCTGGAAAAAAAGAAACAAGAAAGTTCTCCTGGATTTCTCACCCGATGTGTTGCTTTGTCTGTCTGTCTTTCTCTAATTAGCGCTAAACATGACCAGTGCCTCCAGTTTCCAGATGTTGAGAGGTGCTGTGATCATCTTTACTGGGCTCTTGTCTGTGGCCTTCTTGGGACGCCGACTGTTAGTCAGCCAGTGGCTTGGGATTGCAATTACAATCATTGGTCTGGTGGTGGTTGGTCTAGCTGATTTTACCTCCGGGAATAAAGATGAACACAAACTCAGCGAGGTTATCACAGGTAACTAACACTAAACCTCTGAATCCATTTATGGAGAGATGGAGGTTATAAAAATCTTCAAACTTTTTAAATGTAAAGATTTTGTTTGTTTTTATTGATGTCCAAGTCTTTGACCCGCAGGAGACCTTTTGATCATCATGGCTCAGATCATCGTGTCTGTACAGATGGTACTGGAGGAAAAGTTTGTTTACAAGCACAACGTCCATCCTTTGAAAGCAGTGGGCACTGAGGGTAAATATCTTTGTTACTAAAGCTATTGAATACTTTTATTAAACTTTACTGTAACCTTCAAGTGTAATGTATAAGTACTGATTTCTTGGTCAAATATACAGTCTGGGTAATAAGTATTTAGACAGTGACACAACAGATAATTTATTGTGTTTACCACGTCCACCATTGAAATGCAATAACAATATGGCCATTTACAAATTAGACATTTTTACATGGTATCCTCATTGTCACAGACTCAATCCTTATTGGTCAAACTGACAGAATTATAAATATAAGAAGTATTTTAAAACTTGGATGCAAATGCTGTGCAGTCAATTTATGCCTAAAATCTGGAAACCATGGGTGTTACCAAATGTTGAGCTTTCCCCTCTTGAGATGCTTTGCCAGCTCTTTGCTGCAGCTGCCTTTAGTTGCTGCTTGTTTGTGTGCCTTCAGTTTAGTTTTCAGTTGATGAGAAGCTGCTCAATTGAGGTCAGTTTACTGGCTTTGGTTCTTGCGTGTCTTCTGCGATCGGTTTTTATCAATTTGTACTGTGAAATGCTGTCCTGTCAGTTTTGCAGCATCTGACTAAACTTGAGCAGAAAGTAGATCAGAAACTAGATCACCAGTTGCCCAGTTCTATTGGCAGTCATATATGCCAATGTCATATCACATTGCTTGTATCATGTTTGACAGATGATGCAGTATGCTTCAGCTCATGAGTCCTCCTATTCTCAATACTCTTTTTCACATCGTTCTTGGTTTCATCTTTCCAGAGAATCAAATTCAAATTTGTATAGTGAATCTTGTTCCAGATCTGGGCAGGTTTTTTTGGTCCAGTCTGGCCTTTCTTATTTTTGTTTTTATTTTTTTTGTGACCAGTAGTGTGCATCTTGAAGTACAACCTGTGTATGTACATTTAATAATGCTCCTTTTGATTGTAGACTTCAACAATGATATGCCTTATTCCTAAGTGTTCTTTATTTGAATAGGTGGTGTGATATATTTTCCCCACCAAGGAAAAAAAATCTACAATCATATGCTTTAGTTGTCTTCATTGGTCTTCCAGGCCTTTTGGTGATTCTGATTCCATTCTTTTTAGGAATGTACCAAATTGTGTACCTATCGTTTCTACTATCTTGCTGTGTTTTGTCTAATGGTGGCCTACCTCACTTGCATCATCCCATTTAAGAGCTAACAAATGCAATTTGAGCTTATGCAAATGGAGGGACTTTTTTTTAAAAACAATGGCTACAATTCCTGAACAGAATCCTGCAATATTGTTGTTTAAATGCCTTGAATTAAAGTAGAAAGTCTACACTTCATTCACATCTTGATTCACTTAATTTAGCAAAATTACAAACATTGTCTCACTGTCAAAATACATCTGGACCCAACTGAATAGAATTTTGAATTTCCATCCCAATTTTAACAGCTCAGTGACCATAAAATGTCTTGATGGCCGTTTTCCTCCCCTTTGTTTCCCAGGGTTTTTCGGTTTTGTCATCCTCTCACTTCTGCTCATCCCGATGTTCTACATCCCAGCGGGCAACTTCGGCAACAACCCACGGCAGGTTTTGGAAGATGCGCTGGATGCTTTCTGCCAGATCGGCCACAAACCGCTCATTTTGGTGGCTCTGCTGGGCAACACAGTAAGCATTGCTTTCTTTAATTTCGCTGGCATCAGCGTCACCAAAGAGATCAGCGCCACCACACGCATGGTGCTGGACAGTCTGCGTACACTGGTCATTTGGGTGGTAAGTCTGGCACTGCGCTGGGAGCAGTTCCATGTTCTGCAGATTCTGGGCTTCGTTATATTGCTTACGGGCACTGCGCTCTACAATGGACTTCACAAGCCCTTGATGGCCAAGCTGCCCTGCTGGGCCGGAGCGCACAGCGCAGAGATGGGAGACTCTGCTGAGAGAGAGCGACTGCTGGGTGGAGGCAGACCAGAAGAGGAGAGCTAATGATGAATGTTAAACAGAACTGACAGCACAGCTGGACTCTGAACTTTGTGTCGTGTGTTTTCAGTTATCTTGCCTGGATACTTTGCATCAGTTCTTTGTTCTCTGTTTAGTTGAGCTAAACTGAAGTGACTGGATGTGTGTGGACTTTGGGTACATCCAGCAAACCCTTTTGACCTATTTGTTGGTCTAATTAATTTTCTCCTTTTCACAAATCTTTAGTTTCTTTCAAATCAGTTGCCTAGTGCCAACAGAGGAAATGAGGGTTGATTTTTGGTATCTATGACTTGAGTATACTACACTATTTCTCATAATACCATATAGTCAACTGGGCATGCTTTCCAGCTGTTTTAAAAAAGGGATTAGAACTAGTAGAGTTTTGTGTTTTTAAATATTTTAATTGTTTTATTATGAATGAATTCTTATTTTTAAATGACAAGCATTTACTGTGCTAATGCTGTCTGGTCATGATGTTTTTTTTTTTTTTTTAAATACACACTGTTGTCCGATTATGTGCAGCTCTCTAGAAAATGTTTGTCCTTTTTTATCTTTTTTTTTTTTGCACGTTTTTAATTAATTGCCACCATAATTATTATTTTATAATAATTATTATTTTTAACACACATTAATTCTAACACATTAATTCTTCTTTTAACACACATTGCATTGTTATGGATGGTTCTACATGTATCCATCTGTTTTAACACTGTAATGTTGTCTATATTGGACATAAAATGAAAAATGAAGGAGGATCAGTTGTTCATTATCAAAATCCCCTCTTCATGAACAAGCAAGAACGCCAATGTCTGAGCTCAATCATATGAATTGGTGTCCATGTGTTTGGTGCTGTTGAATGAATGGGAATTTCATAATAATCTGATGACTTTCTGTCTCTGATCTAATTAAATGTTCTCTCACATTTTTACTTGTGTACTTGTCTGCTTGTGGGAGACTGGAGAATGTTCTGAAAGGTAAAGGGGAGATGGCAGCATTAAAAAAAAATCTTTAAAATGAATGCCATGGTATTCGAACAGTTGGGTAGAATAAATGTATAACAACTATTTCCAAACACAAATCATTTCAGCAAGTCATTTTAGATTTTTAACTGTCGTTCTGCAGTTTCACCAGCAGACCTTTCCAATATCTGGTGTCTCTTAGGGGCCCTCTAGGCTTTGTTCTTGATTAGCTGTCTGCCATCCTCAGACTCAGCCACAGACAGCACTGCAACCTAATCTACTGCCTCAGAGAGTTGTTTATGTAGGCCTGTCAGTGTCGTAAACACTGAGCTTCTGAGGAGCAGGGTACCAGAAAATTCCACATTGGTTGTTTTATTTATTTATTTTTTGTTCTTGTTTTGAAAAAATATATAAAAAATATTGCAGTGCTGTTATTATTGTTGAGCTAACTGGAAAAACTGTTAAGCCACAGTGCATTTCAAAATGACTGACTGTTCTTATTGGCTATATGTGGTATCTATACATTCATTTGAGTTTAAAGACCAGAATACACCAATACACCCCCTAATTTGTAGAATATCCCAGTAGTGGCAATTGCTTTTAGAGTTACTTACCGGTAGACTTACCGAGTGAACTACCACATAGTTACTGGAACTTGTTAATGGAATTGATTGAAGCTGCGTTTTTGTTTTTGTTTTTGTTTGTTTTTAAACAAAAATATATAAAAAGCCAATAAATGTGTTTTCTGTCTGGTTCACGTCTACAATACTGTCAGCTGCGTTATGTAGCTTCAACAATACCTTATTTGAACCTTTTTTATAGAAAACATACATTAAATAAATTTGATAGGTTTAAATCACATACATTAAAATGTTTCTTTGAGTGTATTTGAGCTCTATATTGAACCATTGCCCTTGAAAACCCTTAAGGGTATAGCAACACAAGGAAACGTGAGTTCATTAACTTTGTTTATGTGACTCATCATAAAATAATCATACAGATGATACTGTGATAGCTATATTTAAAAATACATTGATATTGATGTGCTAGTGATGTGGGAATGTGTCCTAAGCAATGCCTAGCTACATTAAAATAAGCTAAACATTAATGTCGAGTCAGACGTCTACACTCCACGACTCACAATAAGTATAAACTGGGATAAATATTTGGTATGGACATGTTTACAAAATATTTCATGTAAATGAAGGAGGACTTTTCATGGTGACGTTGCAGGCTGGTCCAGAGCGGCTACTCGGGGCTGAGTACGATGAGACGCGACTGAGCCGCAAAGAAACGCACGGATTCGCTCGGGCAAATGTTATTGCGTACTTTTGCTTAACATGATGTTACGGTATGGCATTAACATGCCAGCTAACCCACTGTATCGCCGTGCCGTGTACAGACGGTAGAGATGTGTCCTCGGAGCTGCCTCTGGTCTGGATTACTGCGGCTGCTGGAGAAGAAGGAGACGGTAACCTGGTAACGGGGAACACGGAGCGCTAGCTTAGCTTAGCTTAGCCTAGCCTAGCTCTCAGAAATGAACCGTGCAGCTGCGGACAGGCTGACGAGTTAAACAGAGCCCTTCCTAACAGCAGAGAGGAGCTGCAGTGCTTTACGTGCAGCACAGAAAGACGTAGTTAGCTAGATAGATAGACAGCGACGGCGTGAGACAGCGGTGCAGGGCTAAACGGCTGAACATCCATTGACTTTGTTTTCTTTTCCTAGCTAGCTAACGTTGAATTAACGCAAACGAGCGCAGCTAAGCTAACTAGGGATCTAGCTAGCTAGCTTGTACAGTGGGCAGTTTAGCTTCCGAGCTCCTGTGTAAATACAACAGCTGGCCTCATTGTTTTATTAGCTATCTACTATTATTAATAGGGTTATCACTGGGGGGGGTAACGTGTAGTAAATGTTATTACGGTAACGTTATAGAGGCGTAGCTGTGCATTTGAACGCTAGCTAGCGCTACCTTGTTCTCAAAACTACCCGAAAACCACACACATTTTAAACCAGTTATTTTAAAGGGCGTGTAGGTTTCGTGTGGTTAGCTAGCTAGCTTGGTACATTTAATGCTGGGAGACTGAATCAAGGAGGGAACTGAGATGCGCACGTTTTGCCTGCATTTAGCCTCACTTAGCTAAGCAAGCTAGCTAGCTAGGTATAGCTGCTATAGCTGGTTTGTACAATGAGCTTGATTTCGTATTCTAGTGTTGTATTAAAGTCCCCCTGGTCTTAGCCTCTGCCTGTGTGGTGTCGCAGGCGTGCTGGATGTGCTAGACAAGGAGGCTGTATCAGGAAAGCACTGCAAAGGGTAAAATGGCATTTATCCATCTCCTCCGCAGTGGCGTTGCAGTGATAACACAGCGAGCCGGCTAATACGGACCCGTTCATTTCATCCTCCTGCTGACAGTTAAGAAATACAGTCACCGACAAATCTGATCTGGCTTTGACAGCCACGGTGTTTTGGAGGGACAGCCAGGCTGACAAGTTAGTAGCTGGTCTATTGTCATGTTGCTGATCCATAACTTTCTGGTCATATTCTCATTCAGTCATTTGTGACTGAATCATGGTTATAATGTCATTGATGGCAAACGCTGCAGTGATGTTTACTCCCAGTCCAGCACAGGTTATTCATTTATCTGCTTGCCATGTTTGGCTCATCTGCCAGGTTTTAACGTTAAGTGTGTTTGAGCAGAGAAAGCGCCAAACTGCTGAACTGTAGCCCTCCAGGACTCATGTGAGCATGCCTGTGTTAAGATGTAAACAGAGACATACAGAGTCATTCAGAGTGGCAAGAAACTTGCCGAGTCAGAATCGGTCACAGTGGTGGTGATTGAAACTAGGCGTCTGAAGAGTTTAATAAGTTTAATAAGAGTCTAAAAGCTACAAAACATAAACACACGGCATGAAATGGATGCAAATATGTTTCTCCTTGTCTGAGGCTTTGTTGTAGGAGATTTTTGAGAAAGGCTTTTGGCCTAAAACAATCTAAAATACATTTATGCAGGGCATTGTAAGGTAAAACCACACCCTAAAGACACTTATTTGGATGGATGCATGTATATAGAAATTGTTGACTGATGCTAATTTGCACTAACATTGTCAGTATTAGACATAAAAGCTCACTGGTGGTTTTGAATAGTAAATAAGCTGTCTATATTTTGTGATGTAGACATTAATCCTGGTTCCCATCACCACCACAGTAAAAAAAATATCAGTTGGTTGGTTGCTCTACAGTGTATTATTGTACAGCACTCTGAATGGCTTCATGTTCATAGATCAATAGCTGAACCTTTGACAAATTGGTGGAATTCACCTTTAAATTCTGCTTTGGTTTTGTCCCAGGCCTTGTTATACAGGACAATGAGTAGGCATGTTTACAAATATGTACTGCTACATTCATGTTCTTAATTTTCTATATTAAACAGACCCACTTCCTTTAGTGTTATAGAAATGTCACAGTATTATAGGATTGTTTTATTTTAAGCTGTTCAGTAGTGCAGCTTAAGCAAACATTTTATTTTAGTGTCTGTCCGGCAAGAAGACGAATTGTCAGCAAGACTTATCCTCAAGGACTAGCCTGTGTTTGACTTCAGCAATTTTGTTTTGTGCCCTACCACAGACTAGGAGGAAAGAATCAGGGCAAGGTCCTTAAACAGGTCTTAGTATCGCTTGTCAGAGGGGATGAAGTATAAATAGGTTCGTCAGCCAGCGAGAGTAGTTCTGTCAGATCCTCTTCAGTGTGTATGATCTTCACGCTTCCAGCCATTAGGACATGACTGCTGTACAGCTCCACTCTGATTTTTTAGATGGCTGAAGAAAGTAAAAATACACTGTACTATACAAAATGCTGTAATGAAAATTATACAAGATATACTCAGGATATTATTTTTAACTACAGTTATTTTAACTGCAAGTCCAAGTGGTCTTCATTCCTTTCAACAAACTCTTCACTTGTAGGGTGATACTCTCATTAGCACTGCGTTGCACAGAATTATATCTCACTGCTGCCACACACTGCACATACTCCTTCTCCTCATCCTGCTTAGGAGAATGAGCCCTGAGTGTGGTGAGGCAACTGATGAGCAGGTCCCTGCACAAATTATGAATTAGCATAGTTATAGGCAGTTTAATTTTAGACTGATATGAATTTGACACCTGCATTTCTTTATGTGTTAATTTTCTTTCTTTCTTTTTTTCCATTTCAGTGAGGGGCCTGCAGCACTGATGCTGATGCTGATCATCTCTGGGCGTGCTCAGTCCACACTTGAGCACTAAGATGAGTGGAGCAGGGGAACAGGCTGACATACTGTCAGTTGGGAATGTAGTCCGGGAACGATGGAGAGTGGTGAGTTAGTGTTTGTAGTCCTTTCCTCACCTCCTTGTTGCTGTGTTGTCTGTCAGGATACTTTAATATATTGTTTGTTAAAGCTTGGCTGTATGTAATAGAAAATGTATTTATTAATGTTAAGAATTTCACTTTGCTTATTTGTGTTCGGATTAGGCCTACGTAATGAAGACAACATAAAACATGACCGAAAGATATGGGAATGCAAATCTAATTTGCAATATTTGAATTTGGGAGTAGTCTTTCCTTCAACCAAATTTATATCAGAAAAGGCATGACTATTTTAAAATTGCTCTGTTTAACCCCCCTACCGATGTCAGGTTTATTGTACAAGTCTACACATTTTCAACAACGCATCTCTATTGCATGGTAAATTTGAAAAAATGTTTGTTGCACTCAGCCAGCCAGCTGACTGCAGGTGTGTAAAGCTGCTTCGTCATCAACATTATCAGATGAAGGATTGCTGCACTTTACCAAATAGTTGCCACACTCAGGAGCCTGTCCAAAATCAGATGTACTGTATTTCATATTTTGTACCATTTTATGAAGCCTGTTGGATGAAAAATTGTGGTCTAATTGTAATACTTGCGAGAGCCATGAAAAATATTTATTTTTACAGGGGTAACAGGGGTGTTAATTGGGCATTTGCCCCCCTCCCCTTTGCAGCAGTAACATGCTTCACACTACACTTTGGAACATTGCTGTAGGATTTAGGCACAAGACCCTAAATACTAAATGTGGCTCATCATAGTCATTGAATGGAGAGATCACTCGAGTTATACAGTTCCACTGTTCAGCAACACATTAGGCTCATGTGTCACTGCTCCAAAGGATCCTATTCTAATAGCAATGTTTTTTATGGCGATTGTATACAATTGTTCACCTGCGTACCAAAGGGTGCCCGTTATATAGACAAAAGTATTTTTCCTCCTAGATATTCTGCAATCAATCATAGTGTTTTTGAAAATTGGAAGCGTTTAGGAAGCGTTCTAAACCTCTGGCATTAACATCAGCACAGAAACTGTGCACCAGGAGCGTCATGGCATGGGTTTCCATGGCCAAGCAACTGCGTGCAAGCCTTACATCACTCTTAAGCAGTGGAAACGTGTTCTGTGCACTGACGAATCACGCTTCTCTGTCTGGCAGTCTGATGAACGAGTCTTGGCTTGGCGAATGCCAGGAGAACGTTACCTGCCAGACTGCATGGTTCCAAGGTCCAAGTTTGATGAAGGAGAAATAATGCTGTGGGGTTGTTTTTAAGTGGTTGGCACTTAGTTCCAGTGAAGGGAAATCCTAGTGCTTCAGCAAACCAAGACATTTTGGACAAGTGTGCTTCCAACTTTGTATAAACAGTTTGGGGAAGGCCCTTTTCTGTGCCCCAGTTCACAAATCAAGGCATGGTATGAAAAAACCTTTACTGACCAGTCAAGAAGATGGCAGGAGTTTATCAGGTCCTACCATGTTTATAGAACATACACTTTTATGATTTAAGGATGTTTGCTATGCCTTGAACAAGGGGGGATTAGCCTAGAATCTCAGAAAACATTATTGAAGCTAAGACCACATTTATAAGCCAGAAGCCTACTGTAGGAATTTTTACTTTAATGTTTTATGTTTAGTGAAAGCCAAAAACCAGGCATACATTTCAGCATACTAGCTTTATTCTAACTGTTAAGCATGGGGATGGTAGTGTTATGGTCTGGGTCCAGAGGTGCCTGCCTATGAAAACTGGATTTTACCAGCAAAGTATGTTGAAGAATGTCAGTGAGTGAATCATGTAGCAAGACAAGGAGTTATTGCTACTCAAGGGAGTCACACTAGTTACTGAAAGCAAGGGTTTACATGTTTTTTTTATTTACTGATAGATAATTTTGCCCAATAAATAAATCTATAAACTATAATATTTATATACAGTGGCATGCAAATGTTTGGGCATCCCTGGTCAACATTTCTGTTACTGTGAATTAGAAGTGTCTCTACGCACCTCACAATTAGATTCTGATTCACAGGGCTGCAATGCAATTATAAAACAATTATCAAACTTTTTTTCTGTGTGACTACTTGGTACTTTAAAAGCAAAGTAATTTTTAAATAATTTATAATTTGGAAGGTCAATGACCTAATCCCCATTCATGTGAACTCCTCCTATCAGAAGTTGAAGCATGTGATTTTTTTTTTTTTTTTTTTTTTAACTGCCGCTAGTGCAGCATTGAAACCTACTTTTGACGTTTGCAAATAAGACTACCTGTTTTGCCATCTACTTGCACAGATAAAGAAGATTGGTGGTGGTGGCTTTGGAGAAATATATGAAGTCCTGGACCAGCTGAACCAGTGCAGTGTGGCACTTAAAGTGGAATCTGCCCAACAACCCAAACAGGTCCTGAAGATGGAGGTAGCTGTTCTAAAGAGACTCCAGGGTAAGAAAGTTGGAAGTTCATCTGATGCTCATGGTATGCATGTGTTATATTTGGCCACCTCTGGGCATCCCATGCCTGCTGTCTCATTCTCCATTCTGTTAATAAGTCGGAACACTGACCCACTATGCAAGTGTCACCATAAATGAAATATATTTTAAAAATCTGTATTAAATAATTATTCCACTTGCTAATAAGACAAATAAGGCTAATAATATAATGTATATTCACAGGTAAGGACCATGTTTGCCGCTTTGTTGGTTGTGGACGTAATGACCGATTCAACTATGTGGTGATGGAACTTCAGGTATGATATTGTCAATTGTCAATTGCTGTTAAATAAGAGGTTCTGTATGTTTTCTCATCATGTATCAGCCATGCGTATAAAAAAAGCTTGTTGACCAACTATCTGACTAACTGACATGTAATTACAGGGAAGAAACTTGGCAGACCTCCGGCGCACCATGAGCCAAGGTACGTTCTCTGTGTCCACCACACTCAGGCTTGGACGGCAGATTCTAGAGGCCATTGAGAGTATCCACTCCGTTGGCTTCCTTCACAGAGACATTAAACCGGTAAGAAAGCATCATCAGTGACTTCTGATTTCATTTTACACCTTGAACAACATCCTAAAGCTACCTCTGAATGACTACAACTCACAGACCAGTTTTAACTAACTATAACAAAATGCATATACTTAGTGCGGAAGTCCAGCATCATCCATACAAATGGATTGCAAATCGGATTGGTCAAATCATCCATTATGTGCTGATATATTTTATGTCAACACCTTTGACATTTCAAATTGTATTGTATGTACTGCTCTTTAAATTGTGTTGTTTTCCTATCTAGTCCAACTTTGCTATGGGGCGCTTGGCTAGTACTTGCCGAACCTGCTACATGCTTGATTTTGGTTTGGCACGCCAGTTTACAAACTCCTGTCAAGAAGTCCGTCCAGTAAGTGTGTGTTTGTTTAGTAGTCTGTGTGCCCTAACAACCTGCATTGTAAGTGCCTTTGGTGTTTACTTCTCCTTTTTTCTCTGTACACTTGTCTCTATACCCATTGTTTTCTAAAGCCTCGTCCTGTGGCAGGATTCAGGGGAACTGTACGTTATGCCTCAATCAATGCTCACAAGAACAAGGTACATACATTTCAACTTCTCACTTACCTAGAAATGTTTTCAGAATATACAGGATGATATATTTTACATTCAAAATATAATTTATATGTGAAATATCTTAATGCCTTACTTAAACTACTTACTTAAACTTACTTAAATTATTGTTTGTATTAAAAGCTTTGTTTCCTGTTATAAATTGATTCTAATTGTTTATCATACTGCAACTAATCTTAAATGATCTGAGCAACTTACACTTTCAGCAAATAAGTGTGAATGTGTCTAATGCTATAGACTAAAGTTATTTAGCACTGACATAAATGAAGGTGTGATGTTCCATATTCATGTTTTCCTTTTTGAAAGACATCTTCTATCTTGTAATTTCCTCGTGCAGGAGATGGGTCGGCATGATGACCTGTGGTCCCTTTTTTACATGCTTGTGGAGTTCATGGTGGGCCAGCTACCCTGGAGAAAAGTCAAGGACAAAGTATGTAGGTTTTGATTGACATCAGTTTGTCCCGAACACTTGTGTTTGATTAATAGAACATATAATTTGGTGCTCAGTAAATATATGATTTATCTCAATGATTCTTTCCTTTTGTTCTCATTCAGGAGCAAGTGGGGAATCTGAAGGAGACCTATGACCATCACCTTATGCTCAAGCACCTTCCTGCAGAGTTTATTATTTTTCTTGATCACATTTCAAATCTCGACTACTTCACTAAACCTGACTATCAGGTACTTTTACTGGACTTTGGCAAATGATAACTGAGCTGTTGTACTTAATGTTAACAGCATAGCAGAGCTAAACCAGTGTGTTAATCTGTGTAATTGCTGTGTTCCAGCTCCTGATGTCTGTATTTGAGAAGAGCATGAAAAGTTACAATGTTATGGAAAATGACCCCTATGACTGGGAGAAAACTGACTCGGAGGATTCCCTCACAGTTGCAGCTCTCGCAACTACAGCGCAACAGCTGACTCGTCTCACACCAGCATACATGGGGTAAGTGTGCAATTTTTTGGTAAGCTGTACTGGTGAAGCTAAAACATGATAATTAAGAGGGAGGACATGTTGTCTGGCTTTTTGAGTTCTTTTCAATAGTACTCTCTTGTTGTTGTAATGATACACTGTGATATATCAATATCATATCAATGATACTGATATGTTCCTACTCGCAGGATGGCCAATGCCTCTGCAATCCCAGGTGACATGCAGCGAGAAAACACAGAGGATGTCCTTCAGGGCGAGCGACTCAGTGAAGCGGACAATTGCCCCCCCATCCCACCTCAGCATGCTCAGGGAGCTGATGTATGGGAGGAGATGGAACGCAGTCGAGACCGCAACCGCAATCACGTTCAGCCACTGATCAGAAAGGTACTAGGAAGGACCCAGTGGTGCAACTGGAAATCAATTTAGCTTGTCACTATTTAGTGTAAGCTTGTGACTTTTTCATGAGCTAGAAAAAGACTACCGTATTTGTGAAGACACACTAACAGCAGCAGAATTGTTTCGGTTTAGTTAAGGTGTGATTCTGTTCCTGCATCAGGTGGCCAGTGAAGAGGAGAGGAGTAAAGAAGGGAATCAAAGCCCCAACAGTGGCTCTATCCAAGGCTCCCCAAGACGAGTTCGCTCTGAAACTTTACTTATCGATCGGGTAGCTCCACTGTTGAGGAGGATACGTCACAGTCAGAGTATGGGTCTGGACAAGAGACTGACCCCTGAACCCAAACCCACTATTGAACGCTTCCTGGAGGCCTAGTCAGTATCCTGCAATTCTAAAGCATTCCCTATAAAACTGTTGACTATAAAGATATCTGAACTTGCTTATTTGCTTAATCATATATTTGCATAAGGATTTTCATCTGGGACATTTAAATACAAGCAAAAGTAGTTGTTTTGGATTTTTGACAGTTAACTCAATGTATGTGCTCTCCAGAAATGTTGAAATATGTATTATCTCCTTTTTTGTGTCATTTATAGCCTAGGAAAGCAGCGACCAGGACTACCCCAGGACAGGTCTGTCTGTCGTATCGATCAAGGCTCTTTGGAGGATGAGGAGGGGGCAGCCAGCAGTGGCTATGTAGCAGTTAACCTCAGCCCGGTGCCACAAGAAGGTGACTCCCAGGAGTGGGTTCTAGTTGAGCTTGAGGGAGGTAGCGGTTCAGCTGGCTCTAAGCCTGATGAGGTTGAAGGCTCCCCACGTTCATCTAGCCCCTTGGCTCTGCCTCGCACATGGTCTGACCCCCTGCCCCAGCGGGTCAGCAGCCTTGGTGGCTCTGGGGAGCTCCAAGCTGCTCTCTGTCACACTGGCCCTCCATTTGCCCGGCTATCTGGCTTTCCGGGTCTAACCGGATTATCTGGAGTGACTGGGTTGAGGAGGCTACCCACTCTCCAGCCTGCATCAGTGGTCCACCTTAGCAGAACTCAGCTGGAGCAGGTCAGTAAAGGCTGTTCTCACATGAAAATATGGAAAAATAATAAAAATGGATTATATATACACTAGGGCTGGGGATATATCGAGATATATCCCCATATATATATATATATATATATATATATATATATAATATCGGGATATAAACAGAGCGGGATATGGAGTCAGGCAATATTGTTTATATCGATATTTGATTGCTCAAGTCTAAATTTAAGTTCTCTAAGTCTTTATTCAGTTCTCTCATTGAGTCTGTGCTCTGCTCAGCTTGTCTGCTTCGCTCTGCTCACAGCCCCGTCCTCCCTCACTCCCTCCCTTCCTCTCTCAATCACTCACTCACTCACAATCACACAATGGAGGCGAGTAACACAGAGCGTGAAGAGGAGTTAGCACTAGTCGCTTGTCTGTGAAAAGAGCAGCAGCGCAAACTTCTGTACGGAGAAGCTGTTCAACTCTGAGCTGCTGCACTGTTCTGAAGCATTCATGTCTCAGCACCCCTAAACCAGTTCAGACAGCATTGCATGCCTCCTTTGCTAATGCTGTGCCTTACGAAAAGAAAAGCACAAAGTGCTGTGGTATTACTGAGGCAATAGTTTGACACAGCAAAAGGTTTACTCCCCAGTAAAGCAGGAGGCTTCAAACTCTTGTCAAGTTGCTATTTCTTTGCACAAGAAGCACTGCCTCACACATACATTTAAGTCAGACAGACCCTTTCTAACCGGCTCGTGATAAATATGTGGTCAGGATGCCATGTTTTGGGCATCGACTTTATTTACCCTTTGGTAAGTGCATATTTGAACAAATTAACGTTAACTGCTGTGTATATATCTCAAAGCTGCAATGAAGCAGTTAAAGTGAGTTTATTTAACTGTATGCATTTACAATGAGCTATATCAGTTATGTATTTGTTACTTATTTCATAAAAAACATCCTTCATTAAATTAGCTATAGCATACAATGTAAAATGTCCTTAGACTAGACAGTTCTTCCAAAACAAAGTATTGTAGTTTTCATTTAACAAAGTTCTACTTGACGTACAGTTCTTAAAAAGTACTCATTTTTTACAGGACATGGCATGGATGATGACAGGGTGACCCAGTTTGACCTGTGTTTATATAATGCTCATAAAATATTTTTTTACATTATTTTTCACAACATATATAATATCATATTGTATATTGCCATTCAGCTATTGAGATATGATTTTTTGTCTATCACCCAGCCCTACTGGAAACTGACTTTTTAAGTCAGCCTTTTGCTATTTTTGCTCTTAAAGTATGTATACATATCTTTAGTTTATAGTGCTTTATACTGTTTGAGCAACTGGAGGGCCTAACTTTCCTCTTGTCTTGTCTGGTATTCTTGCTTTGTCTCTGTAGTTATCCAGCACTTTTCCTGAGTCCATCCACCTTCAGCAAAAGTGTGAAAATGATCCTGTTCAGGATGCTCTGGATGAGAAACCCAACCATATGCCTGTAGGTTCACCGCCTAAAATGTCTTCTCAGCCCCCCGACCATGTAAATGATCACCTCACCTCCGTCAAAGCAACTGAGAAAGATGTGGAAAGTGACTCAGGCTGTCCAGACGGCGGTGCTTCCACAACTCCCAACCAGGGTGAGACAACTGGAGACACAGTTGATGCAGCTCCTGCTTCTCCGGTTCCGGCCTCGCCTCGGGAACTATCCCCAAGAGCAAGTCGCATTCCAGTTCGTGATCCAGATTCCCCCACAAGGAGGAGCTTTCCCGCCCCCCTCTCACCGTCCCTGTCGCTGTCCTGCGAGCATTTCCCCTCAGCACTGCTCCGCGACAAGTTCTCCTTCCCTTCTGATCGAGGTTCTCGTGGCTCCGACTATCAGGGAGATGACCTCCTGTCGCTCTCCTCCTCCTCAGGAGCGCTTTCCAGCAGGAGTAAGATACCAAGGCCGATCAGCCCCACTTTAGTGCCAGAGCAGTTGTCTGCTCGATTTATGCCACGACCGCCGCCAGGAAAACCACCTCTACGTCCAGGAGGAGACAACAGGTGAGAGAATGTGATTGATGACCTGCCTGTTAAAATACATAGGAAGGCTTTAGCTGTTCTAAGATTTAGTAACAAAAAAAAATGTTGGCAACATGATTTGACAGGTCTGTATGCTGATATTACACTGCTGTGTAATGCTGTGTATTACAATGCTGATAGGTATCCAAGTTCGGGTTGGTTGGTATGACTGTAATGTGTCTGATGTGACGAATGAGCCCATGTGCATTTAAGACAGCCACAAGGTGGGGGTGCTGTGGGTGCTACCTGAGTAGTGATGTCACGTTATGAAAACGTGTGTGTGTGGGGAACGGGGGGGGGGTTCTAAATGCTAAGTTTGATTAAAAGGAAGAGCAGGCGAACTTGGTAAAAGAAGTCTACTAAATGTGCCTGAAAACAGTAAAAGTTTTTTGGTTTAAATAACACTGGATGTGATTGTATGAAAGCCACATAAACACAACACTCTGTGCTACTTGCGCAACCAACACTACTCCCCGCCCATGGTGATACTGTATACCACGGTAATATTTTGAAACTATATGAAAAAAGTGGATACCGTCCAACCTGGTATCATGTTAAGACACCAGGAGGTCATGTAATTTATAATATTTATATATCTTCCAACTAACCTGTTCCTGATTGGTCTTTTAAAGCAACGATAACAGGACTATGAAAATTTTAAAGTATGTGTAAGCATTTGAAAGTAGTTTTTTTGTTTTTTGTTTACTTCTTATTGTTGTTGTTACTACCTGTTTATTATATTTATGATTGTATTCTCCTGATTGTCTTTCGAAGGCGCAGGCGCTACCGTATCCGGGCCAGCAGCACCAGTGATGCAGATCTCCTGGATAATCTCACTCAGCTGATGCAAGAACGAGGAGGCGTGGCTGCTTCTCGCTACCAGCGTACCACTTCATCCATACAGCGGTCACTAAGCTCCTCCCCTTCTCGCTTCGAGGGATGCCATAGCCAGTCACCAGTCAGCATTTCAGGCTCTCCACCCCCGCGACTCAGTGACATCAGAATTAATCGTGGGATGGGATACTGTGCCAAAGGAAGAACAGGAAGCCCAGAGAGCAAACCCACTACGAAGTTGAACAAATAAAACGACTGAAGAAGTTACTGTAGTGCTGGACCTCAGTTGACTTCATCCATTTTAAAAGGATCAAATGGTTAAAAGCAGCTTTGAACTTGGTAAGGATGGGGGTGTGATCTAATAGTAAATATGATGGACTTTATGTATTCTAATTAAGTGAAGAGAAAGTGATGTGCAGTAGGGGGGGGCTGTTTGGCAGAAAGTCAGAGATTGATGGTTGAGATTACTTGAAAGCATAGTGTATATGCCATTTTAACCATACCTCTGGCATTCACATGCTTTTCTTTATCTCTCCTTTTCCTGTGGCATTCCATCGCTTCCTTTTAATTTGGACTCATTTTAATCAAGTTTTCTTTTTTTTTATCAGTAAATTTGTCTTATTTATGGATTCATAAGTGCAGTTCATATATTTTTGTGCCAATGTATTTCTATACTTTTGCCCTCTCTAGGCATTCCTGTCTTTTATAAATGTTTGTTTACGTGTTCTTGGGCCCAAACCAGTGCCAGAAGTTCATTTGAGGCCCAAACCTAACACAAGTTTGATAGTTTAAATGGAATAAATACAGACTGTATTTACCTTGAGGGAATGCATGCTTCCATGTAATTGAGAGCCACAACTGCAGGTTTGGCATTGGTTTGTTAATATGGATTTTGCCTCAGTCCTATTGCTGTTTTTCTGCAGTTCTCAATCATTTTAATTTCTGCTTACCATACCACTTTTTTTAATGCAACCATCATTTGTCTTCTCATGCCAAAAGACACCCATTGATGCTGAATAATCATTGTATGTATAGACATATATGGTCTAAGAAAGCATGTGTATATATGTACTTCAGGGAATGTATGTACTGTAAACAATATCATCTATAGAATGTATTTATTTATTTATTAGATGTGTTAATGAAACAACGACGATGTAGCTCAACGACTTGCTACTGAGTGACCTTGCAATCACATTATTAAGGGTCAGCAACTTTGCAATTGCCAAGTATAATCTCTTCAATGCTTGTAATAACCTGTAAGGATAATTCCTGTAAATATATGCACCATCATTAAGAAACTTAATGAACCTCAGAGTAGCACTGTGGACCCTTCAAACGAACTGTGCAAGGAACGCTTTCCTCAAACTGAGAATTGGAACAGAACACAGGACACTGTAAGTACTACAAGAATATTACTTGAACAAATCGGTGTACCATCTATATAATAACGCAGAAAAGCAGTACCATTAACATGCTCATATGGATTCTTTTATACTGAAAGCTGTTTGAAAAGTAAACGACCCCTGCAGAGACGCATGTCAAATGATTGTAATCATCAGATCACAATTAGAATATTCAGAGTGGCGGTAGTGTCACCCATTCATAACACCATATCTAAAAAGAACTCTGTGTGTACTGTGTAGTTAGACTAGTGGTTTAGTTCTGTTTAGTCTCTTTTGACCTCTGAAGGTACTTGGTTACTTTACATACATCAGTAGAGGCCCACGATAGTGTGACATGGCTTAATAAATGTACAGAATCAGAACTGTATATAGATATAAATACATTAAGGGGACAACGTCATGCTTCATGTAATGTATTTTGCTAACAGACATGGTTGAGTTATGAAAAAGGTGTTACTATGTTGGAATGTATATGTATTCATAACATAATAAATACTGAAGTGCAAGACCTTATCAAGTTTAAGTCGCCCTTAATTACAAAAAGGGGTTTTCCAATTTTTTTTATGGCTGCATAATTCAACTGTTATTCAGCATGTATTTATGTAAAATAGTGACCTGTAGAGAAATAAAAATGATTGCCACTGAGTTCTCTACAGTGGTGGTGACTGGAAACCAGTGGTTCCAATAAATATGACTATTTTATTGATATTGTAAAATATTTATCACGACACAAGCAGGGTATTGTAGATATCACCGGTGCTTAATAAACACTGACCAACTGCACAGTTCATTACAAAGAGTGAAACTGGTGCTGTTTAATCAGATGAGCAGCAGATGTAGAATAGAAATCACTGTACTCCATATAGGAAAGTTTTGAACAGCAGTTTTTAAGAATCTCACTTTGAAAACATTGTCAAAATATTGTGCCTCATGAAATTGTCTTTACATATATGATAATTTTTTTACTATATTGCCCACCCCTAGGTCCCAATGTCAGTAATGCAATTATAGCAATTTTATTTACCAAAATTACTAGTGGACCTATGGACCAAGTTTTATGATGTAATGGTTAGTAATTTTCTTTTGTACTGTTTTACCTTACAATGTCCCACATGTATGTCATAACCTTTTCTATGTGTTTTTGCAGAGGTAACTTTTAGGGGTATTGCAGTTTTCATATAGAAACATTGGATCATTTCTGGTTCCCATCACAATCACTGTGAACATTTTTTACTCAAGAGCACATTTCACATTAAACCACTCTGAATTCACATTAACTGGTTAAATGAAAATGTCATGGCACAGTTTATTTCAGTTACACAAAGCATACAAAACTATTTTGACACGGTTCAAATCTTTACTAGAAATGCAGTGGAATAAGTACTCAACACTTTACCATACATGGGTCTCTGACCCGCAATCAGAAAATCTGAAGTATGTATTCTAATACACTGCATGTGTCTCAAACATACAGAGTGTGTTTGTTTACACTACTTCAGTGTAATTCCAACATTACATTATTGTTATTTGTCCTTAGACTATATACACCCTTTATACTGTTTCTGCAAACATGTTCATAAGGGAAATTATGTCAGCAACAATGTTGATGCCTACTGTAAGTGGAGTTTAAAAAAAATATAAAAAGGGGCTACAATTAACCAGTCATTGACATGGACATGGTGTACTTCGCCAGAGCTGATTATGGATGAAATCCTCATGTGGTACACCCTTAAGAAGAGGATCTATTCAAATTTTATCTCTGTGTCTCTTTTCTGGTGGTCTAAAACAGCGGGGCAGATTGTCTGGGATCGTCTGGCATTACACTGATTGAATCCTCAGCCTTTCCACACAGCATACACAACATGGTGTATTCCTGGGACAAAAACAAACAACAAAACAACACAAGTCATGTTATGGAGGTCTGCTTGTTGTGAATCCGTAGTCTGGTTGCACTTTCACTGTATGTGTGCAGCACTCTAACTTTAAAATCAGTGTGGCGCTCCACTGATATATATATATATATATATATATATATATATATATATATATATATATACACACACACACACACACACACACACTAATAGGGAGAATAGGGCCGCTGTCATTGCTACTACGTAACTCTGGTGAAGCGGGCAGGATAACACTCCAGTAAAATCCAGTTATACTACTCTACTGCCTAAGTCCACATGCTTCTTTCGCTTTCAGTGACCCTTCTGTATCTCTCAACTGGTTCAGAAAAACATGTCCTTTAAGGGTGGCTCAAAGCATAATTACACTTTCTGACTGTAAGGGGAGCCCAGGGCAGAGAAATGCCAATTTCCATAGTGTTGCTTTCAAGGACTAATTTGCACAATAGTACCCCAAATTCAGTCAATCAGCCAAGACATGTTTTGCCTGTTTAATTCCGCATTGGACCTACAAGGCTATTGTACCTAACTTGTACCTCACCAATCAGCACTACAATAAAATACACAATACCACATAAGACAATGCTGGATCAGATATCAGACAGTAAAACAATACATCTTTTTTGTCCAAATATTCCTTTATTATTGTTATTTTTAGTGGTAGTAGTACTACTATTTTACACAATCACCAGTTTCTTCCTATCAAGATCTACTAAGGGGGCTCCTTACCTGATAATCATCCACCACTGTGAAGGTATACTCATGTCTTGCAATGACGTGATCACAATTCTTGCACTTGTCTGTGGGAAAATAAGTGTTGCTTATGAGGATACTCATCTGAGTGACATCTTAGCAGACGGCCTGTGGTATTTACTGACTTCTCTTTCACTCCCGAAATTACTCACGGAGATAAGTGACAATCTCCTCCTCATCTTCATCCACCATGGTCTTGTTGCTGATCAGCACGAAGTCTCGCTGATGACAGTTGGCACAGCCCAGGAAGTTCATAAGATAGGAGCCATTGTCTAGGCAGGTGTTGCCCTGGAAACATCCCAATGAGAGCATGTTACTGGAACTGATTTAGGAAAAACTCATCACTTAATCAAACACTACACACACGGTACAGACAGATTAGATGGCTCCAGGTTTTAATATCAGCAACATTAACAATAACAATTTTTAGATGCAATCAATAAAACAGCAGATAACAGGAAAATGAATAAACCTCTAGTTTATAGAAATGGTTCTCCTGAACAATCAAATCTACACATATTCCAGATACACTGTAGTGTCCAATCAAATCTACACATATTCCAGATACACTGTAGTGTCCAATCAAATCTACACATATTCCAGATACACTGTAGTGTCCAAACAGTTTGCTAGTTAAAGAAACATTCACTATATGTCCACATTTGTGGACACCCCTTCTAATGAATATATTTAGCTACATTAAGTTGCACCTATTGCAGACCAGATGTGCAAATGCACACACAGCTTGTCTAGTCCATGTAAAGAAGTAGCTACTGCCAATAGAATAGGACTATCTAAAGCACCCCCCCTCCCCCACTAGATGCTGGAACACTGCTATGAGGATTTGACTGAATTCAGCCACTGGAGCATTAGTGTGGTCAGGTACTGATGTTGTATCACTTCCAGACGTATTGGAAGGAGCTCCACTCCTCCACAGTCAATCGCTGGGGGGCTTTATACCTCAGGTAATTTTGTCACCTTTGAAGATTCGTTCACTTAGAAGGTGAATGTATGAAGAGCACTGAAGCCTCTTCTAGACCTACGTTGAGATCAACTTTTCCATGATACGCACTTAAAGCAATAACGAGATGATCGATGTTGTACAGGATTTACAACATCACAGTAGTTCTCTCATCACAGTGTTCAGAAACCACTGATTTACTCACCCTGTCCGGATACTCTTTCTGCACACAGCCTGTGCACATTATGAGAGAAAGAAGTCCACTCAGAAATGAGCTGAAATGTGGTGTAGATCTAGAGCTGCGGGCTGGTTCGTGTGTTGTTTCCGCACTCTGCTCTTCTCTGCATAAAGCCCTGATGAACTGGGTTCTAGCGCCGCGGTGTGGACTGGAGCTTTTTTTTTTGACGTGTGTGTCGCAGCACCCGGCACGTATTTAATGAGCCAGCATGTCAACCGGCACATCTTTAAGCAGCCAGCACACTACCCGGCACATCCTAAAACAGCCGATACACCAACCAACACACCCCAAAGCAGCCAACTCACCAACCAGCACACCTTAAATAAGTAAGCAAAGCAACTGGCACATTTTACAGCACCTGGCATACAACCCGGCACATCTTAAGGCAGCTGGCACATGACCCGGAACATCTTAAAGCAGCTGGAACACACCTCACCACACCTTAAAGCAACTGGCATACCAACCGGCATATCCTAAAGTAGCAGTCATACCAATCGGCATATCCTAAAGTAGCAGTCATACCAACCGGCATATCTTAAAGTAGCAGTCATACCAACCGGCATATCCTAAAGTAGCAGTCATACCAACCGGCATATCCTAAAGTAGCAGTCATACCAACCGGCATATCCTAAAGCAGCTGGCACACCAACCGGCACATCTTATAGAAGCTGGCACACAAACCAAGACATCTTAAAGTAGCAGTCACACCAACCGGCACATCTTAAAGCAGCTGGCACACAAACCAAGACATCTTAAAGTAGCAGTCACACCAACCGGCACATCTTATAGAAGCTGGCACACAAACCAAGACATCTTAAAGTAGCAGTCACACCAACCGGCACATCTTATAGAAGCTGGCACACAAACCAAGACATCTTAAAGTAGCAGTCACACCAACCGGCACAGCTTCTACATCTTATAGAAGCTGGCACACAACTCAGCACATCTTAAACCAGCCAGCATGTCAACCAAAAACTCGCGCCGTGCATAAACGACCCTGCGAGCGCAAAGTCTAAACACGTGAGAACTCTTCATGTGTCGATGAAGGACGATGTGTTCATCCTCTTAATGAATCCGGACCCTGTCACCCTGGACTGTTGAGGGTAACGCAGAACCCTTTCTGGCACACATGAGAACAGTCCACTAACACTGAATCTTAATCTACATGTGAAAGCGCACTAATAATGTTGCAGAGTGCTAAACCTGAAAAACACACTCCTGCAGATCACACCAGCTCTCCTGACCTACTGACACACACGCTCCGCCATCAGCGCCCCCTATAGACGGTAACGCTAAGACAGAAAGCGCTGTCTTTGGTTCACGTGCAACTCAATTGCGTGCGTACATTTCTTATAACCAAACCTTGTATCTCCATTTTTTTTCCCGTTTTCCACTTGAATCTGACAGTTGCTCTTTACATTGAGTCAGTTTCAACAATTTCGTGATAAATGGATTAATAGAAATGCTCCAAAATCTGGAATAGCGTGGTTGTACCAGTGTTTTTTTTTAACAAGCACAAATAATTTTACCGTTGTATGCCATTATTTGGAGATTCTCAATAAGTCAATGAGTTTGAGAAAATAATCACTGGTGTCAAGGGGAATTTATTTATTTATTTATTTATTTATTTATTTTAAATAGCTCCAGCTGGGCAGAAGGACAGAATGGGCTTTTATACTGAAAGATAACTTTTTTTTTTATTGCAGCTACAAAATTCGCATTACATCAAACATACTGGTCAGTGTTTGGACGATTGGTGGCGCTAAAACCTCAAATACCAGTGTCAAGAGTTTATTAGGGTGTGGTAAAACCTGAGGGCTCACTGCGTCTGACCTGAAATCAGTGTGGATGCAGAGCTGCTAAAGCTAGCTAGCTACATTCACAATGGAGTTCTGCACCTCTGTAACTGCAGGACATCCATGTGGAGAGTGAGGGCAGTGAGTCGGCTGTGCTAGATAAAGAAGTTTACAGCGAACTGTTTAGGTTTATTTCTGATGTGGGAAATGCTGCCCGAGCCTCTCTTAACTCCGGTTTATCCCCAGGGTTTTGCCAGCCGCGCTTACAGTGATTCAGGGATTGACCAGAGGTCTGCTAATGTGTAACTTGTCCACGCTGAAGCCGTTTCTACAACCACTGTGTGTTACAGTGCGGAGGCGAGGAAACCTTACTGTTTGAGCAGCAGTCAGCAATAGTTGGCAATGAGGTTCAAAACCCAAAAGACTCCACGTCACATGAAACCCCGACAACAACAACAACAACAACAACAACTGCAGAAATGTCCTGTCTGCCTTGTCCAGTTAAAACAAAAGGTGAGGTGATCAACACTGAGGGAAGTGGAGTATTATCAGAATGGCAGTTGTTCAGTTGTGAAAGCCAGAGGGGTAATTTACTTCATTTTCTCCATGCATATGAACTCTTCAGTGCTGGGTGGGATTGATCAAGTTTAAAATGTTCTAAATGTATCACAGCATCATGTTATCAGACATGTTATCAGGTGGCACTACTAAAGTTAGTGAACCCATGCTTCCTGAGTGTTGCTACTCTGTGCTAAAAGAAATAGCTTAGAATTTTTCTGACTTCTGTTCTTAAAATGAGACTGAGGGGTCTTACCTTTACCTTTAGTTTTTGTGGTAACAGTAACGCTCCTTTTGATGAGGGCCATGACCTGAAGTCCTGTTTCTTTCCCTGGCTGAACAGAACCTGGATAAGCATATGCATAGCTGTGCACACCATGAAGCAATCGAGAAACTTATGGGCAGGTAGGTTTGCTGGAACATGCGACATGCAGTGCGTGCATCTCTGTAGATAACGGTGGTTAGTAACTACACAGTACTGAGAAGAAAGACATGTTACGTATTAGTTTGTGTTACTAGTATAGGTTTATTCTGTTATGGGTTTTGAAGACAACTTTGTGTGTTACCCTTCCTCACAGTCAGCAAATGCACAAGTGTTGGGCCTGTGGGGTTTTCATACTGGGGCTGGAACAGTATGGGAGACACATCATGACCCCTGCACATGTTACCAACCTGGTCAACCTTCAGAAGAACAGGTGCAGAGGAAAGGGGTTTATAGTGGATTATACTGATGGTGAGCTGACTGCTATTTGTGCCGAGAGAGATCAGAAACGACGCGTTTTGAAGTAAGTCTTTTTGTAACTTCTGGTTCTTCAGCAAATGGATTTTGTCACTGTTGTAACAATATTTCGTAGCTTCAAAACAGCATCTGCATATAAAAAGGAACAAATGCTGTAAAGTAATGAGACTGAAATGGTTTCAGACAATTTCTAGAAAAAAAGATGAGGTTTTGACATGATGGTGATTATGAATTATGAAAAGCTGTGAAAAATGTGCCATACTTTGTATTTGTATTTTAGGAATAACAGGAGTAGCTTACCTGACCTCAGAGTCTCAGGATAATATCAGCAAGATGTTTGTAATTTCCTATGTCTCCCTACCCTTAGGCTGCAAAAGAAAAAAGAAAGAGAGAGAAGGAAGAAGGCAAAGAAAGTGACACAGTTCCGCAAGGAGTTTAATTGCAGCTGGCTGACGAAGAAGAAGGTCCATGTAAACAATTACCAGATAACACAGAGTAACCAGCAGTCACAACCTCTATATGAGGAAGAAGCCCATGGGTCCAACCAGACTGCAGGCTATATGAACAATTTCTACTGGCAGCAATTTAACATGTATTGCTTGGGTGATGACCTGTCCCCGTCATTGGGCACAATGTTTTCTTCTCCGGAGGAGAATGGGGACAGTTCACAACAGAGCAGGTCAGCAAATAGGAAAAGGTTATCTGCTGACCCCCCAAATTCTTCCCCTGTGAAAAAGCCTGTCAAAACAGACATTAATGGTAGATATTCCAGCTTCAGTGAAGGGTTTGAGACTTCTGGTAAACCTGCCCAATCACTGGTCCATTGCCGTGTAAATCCATGCTTATCCACAATGCCACAAAGGATGCATCAGCCAGTTAAGAAGGATCAGGGTCTGTTTGTTCGTTTTTCAGCAAATCTGGACAGCTCTGCAGCAAATGGAGTTAAAGAGCTAAACAAGTCAACAGAAGAACCCAAGTCAAAACATGTGGGCAATGGAAATCTAAGGAATAGCAAGCTTGCCAAAGAAAAGACAGCTACATCATCAATGTTAAAAAATTCTCTAGAGAAGCCGTCTTCAGGTTCTCAACCAGCTGGAGGAGGTTCCTCCAAACAGTGCCACAAGACTAAAGAGCTGGAAGCTAAGATTAAAGGAAAGTCTTCTCCACCAAGGATGCCCTCAGGTGGGTACAAGCTAGCAGATTTGCTGAAAGAGACCAAGACCAACCAGCACAAAAAAAAAGAGCTTACACATAGCAAACATAGCCTTCCGGCCTTGTTGAATCGATCTGTCAGCAAAACAGAAGCAAGTAAGCCCAACCTGAATGTAGCCAGAGGTATCCGCACCTCTCAGAGGCCAAACAAGACTGGTAGTGAGCCTAAGGTATTAAAACCTGCACTACAGAAGCTCATCAGTTCTAAAAGCTCCCAGTGGAAGGTGAACTGGAAGGAGATTTATGATGAAGCAACAAAGAGGAAACTGCAGAAAGAGAAGGGCTTACCCAGGTGAGGCTGTTGGTAATTCCTGATGCACGAATATGGAACGTGTGGGTGTGATGCAGATCTCCTATAGCATTCATATGCATATCTTCTAAATCAAATGTAGAAGAAATGTAAGAATTATCTACTTGGACCTGCAATATAGAGAAAAATAACATTTATGGTGCAACCAACATTGTCCCAGTCATAGGCAATTCCATAGGCCTCAGTATGTCCGAATGGGTAGAATGGCCTTACACATTGTGAAATGCACATGCATTTTTTTCTGCATGTTTTAACACTGATATTGTTGCTCTCATTAAGGTTTGGGATTGAGCTTTTGAGTCCATTAACGTCTGGGCCACTAGAACTGGACGAAGTTAAGGACTTTGCTTTGGATGAAGGTTTCCAGTGGGAATCCATCAGCTCTGATGATGTAACTCCGTCTTCCTCAGTAGTTCCCTTGAGCGAGAACACCTGTGGAACACAGCCAGCAGAGGCCTCTCCAGGTCCTAGTGCTGAGAGGCATAATGGGGAAACATCAGTAACAAAGCTCACTTCACAGCCAATGGAAACTCCATTAATGAAAAGCAAGACGATGGAAAGAATAAGCATCAGAGGTGCCATAACGAATGTGACATCACTGTCAAACAGAACCTCTGGGCCTGTCACAGAAGCGGCTGGGAGAAAAGATGCCCATACAGCAGAACAAGCCAAAGCTCTGGCTCCATCTTTTGAGACACAACATGGCTTAATGCCAGGTGTCAGTTTAATTAATGTGAAGGCAGAGAAATTGGATGATTCTAAAACAGAAAAGACAGCAGAGTTTAAGCTTATCAGACACATAAAAAAGGAAAAGCAGGTATGGTGAATATGTTGGTCTGTGTTGTGCAGGCACTAATGATCTAATATCTAATTTTGTTCATTTTATTGTACATTTTATCTGAATGTTAATTATTGTTTTTCCCAAAGGATGCTCCAGACACTAGTATTGTGAATGTAGAGATCCCAAAACGTAAGTGCTTTTTTGATGTTCAGTAACAGGTTATGTAGTGTAGATTGCAATTTTATAAACTACAGTTGTACAATTGCATTTTGAAAACAGGTTGGAAAATTATAAAATGATAAGATACATTAGGGAAATCATTATTTATTGATTTATCTGCCTTAATATTTGATTACTTTTTAAACATTTTGATATTAGTTTTCTGACTCTACATTTCTTGAGTTTTCTACAGTTTTTGTATTAAAATTAATTCAAGACTTACAAATTTACATGTTACAGTGGGGGGGGGGGGTGAAGTATTTAGTCAGTCACCAATTGTGCAAGTTCTCCCACTTAAAAAAATTAGAGAGGCCTGTAATTGACGTCATAGGTAGACCTCAACTATGAGAGACAAAATGAGAAAAGAAAAAAAAAAGGGAAATTCACATTGTCTGATTTTTAAAGAATTTATTTGCAAATAATGGTGGAAAATAAGTATTTATTCAATAACAAAAGTTTATCTCAATACTTATTATACGTTATATATCCTTTGTTGGCAATGACAGAGGTCAAACGTTTTCTGTAAGTCTTCACAAGGTTGGCACACACCGTTGCTGGTATGTTGGCCCATTCCTCCATGCAGATCTCCTCTAGAGCAGTGATGTTCTGGGGCTGTCGGCGGGCAACACAGACTTTCAACTCCCTCCAAAGGTTTTCTATGGGGTTGAGATCTGGAACCTGGCTAGGCCACTCCAGGACCTTGAAATGCTTCTTACGAAGCCACTTCTTTGTTGCCCTGGCAGTGTGCTTGGGATCATTGTCATGCTGAAAGACCCAGCCACGTTTCATCTTCAATGCCCTTGCTGATGGAAGGAGGTTTGCACTTAAAATCTCACAATACATGACCCCATTCATTCTTTCATGTACACGGACCAGTGGTCCTAGTCCCTTTGCAGAGAAACAGCCCCAAAGCATGATGTTGCCACCCCTATGCTTCACAGTTGGTATGGTGTTCTTTGGATGCAACTTAGCATTTGCTCTCCTCCAAACAGTTCTACTTTGGTTTCATCTGACCATAAGACATTCTCCCAATACTCTTCCGGAACATCCAAATGCTCTCTAGCAAACTTCAGCCGCGCCCGGATATGTACTGGCTTAAGCAGGGGAACACGTCTGGCACTGCAAGATCTGAGTCCCTGGCGGCGTAGTGTGTTACTGCCTTTGTAACGTTGGTCCCAGCTTTCTGCAGGTCATTCACTAGGTCCCCCCGTGTGGTTCTGGGATTTTTGCTCACCGTTCTTGTGATCATTTTGACCCCACGGGCTGAGATCTTGCGTGGAGCCCCTGATCGAGGGAGATTAGCAGTGGTCTTGTAGGTCTCCCATTTTCTGATTATTGCTCCCACAGTAGATTTCTTCACACCAAGCTGCTTGCCTATTGCAGATTCAGTCTTCCCAGCCTGGTGCAGGTCTACAATTTTGTTTCTGGTGTCCTTCGACAGCTCTTTGGTCTTCACCATAGTGGAGTTTGGAGTGTGACTGTTTGAGGTTGTGGGCAGGTGTCTTTTATACTGTTAACGAGTTCAAACAGGTGCCATTAATACAGGTAATGAGTGAAGGACAGAGAAGCCTCTTAAAGAAGAAGTTACAGCTCTGTGACAGCCAGAAATCTTGCTTGTTTGTAGGTGACCAAATACTTATTGTCCACCATTATTTGCAAATATTTGCAAAAAAAATCAGACAATGTGATTTTCTGAATTTTTTCTCATTTTGTCTCTCATAGTTGAGGTCTACCTATGATGTCAATTACAGGCCTCTCTCATTTTTTTAAGTGGGAGAAGTGTGTTTTGTAGAGAACAGGAATATGATCTCTCATTGGCAGTGAGAATTTATTCTACTTTGTCTTCAGAGAAACTGAGTGAACTGCTGGAAGCATTTCAGAAAGAGGATGAACTGAGTATCAGTTTGGAGGATGTAAACAGTCAACTGCTCCTGGCTCAGTCTGCTCTACATGCTGCCATCAGCAACATTCAAAACCTGCAGGAGATTAAACAGCAGGTATGCAGTTGCATTATTTCACCAACATGCATTTATCATATTTGTTTATCACTGTTCATCATTCAGTGTAAATGGCTTGAACCTGATGCATTGCTGTGGTCTGCTAACAGATGTGATCACCAAAAAATACACATGTTAACTGTCAATACAAAGGGGTTATAGATTCGTGTGAGCTGTCTTGCAAAAAATGTCATGCTTATTTAAAGGGCCATATCATAGATAAAAAAAATAATTTGATGTAGTTTGTAAGCATTGTTAAGCCTGTTTTGAATGTGTTTTTATAACGCCATAAATATGGATTTACATTAAATATATATAGCCTAACAGTTTAAATACAACCACTTAAACATCATATATAAAGCTCAAGGCGCAAAGTAAAGAATGCATCATAATATGGGCCCTGCAATTAACTAGCATGTTTAGAAATGTCTGATGCTGAGAAATTCTCTTGTTAGGTCACTGCAGAAATGGCCTCCCTGAGATCTAAACGCATAAAGATCCTGCAGAGGATACAAAGTAAGGACTAATCTTTTAATGCTTAGTTCATATCTGCTGTATTTAAACACACCAATCAGTTTGGCATTTTTCTTTTTGAGTTAAATTAAATTTTCAGTAATGAAAAGAAACCAGTGGAAAACTGGTTAAAAAACTTTTTAACTATGAGTTGTCACACACAGAATGGGAACAGGAGCATCATGGAGTATCTTTGCAGTCCCATTTATATGTTGATTGATTCTTTCTGAACATTAATGGGAATAGTTCTGTTACTGTAAGCTAATATAAGGCATACAAATATAAATACATTAATGCACCGACAGACTGGAAATGTTCCATCCAAGTGTATATTTGTAGAAGTTTGTGTTGTTAAACCTGGCCCTTTAAGGCTGAAGTGGCACAGCCCTGGTTTGCTGATTATGTTATTGAATCTCGTACAGTGGACAGTTATCAGATGAAACTACAGTATGTACATACAGCATAATCTGTAAGGTGGATCAGAAATTAGAATAAGTTGGTAAATATTAGGATTAGCATGTCAAATTCAGTGTGGTGATTCTATGACATGGCCTAGGGTCAGGCCATAACAGAGAATAAGTGTGCGCTCTCCCCACACCCTCAACCACACCAAACACCGGACACCAACTACTAGCACAGATTTATTTATTGATAAGAAACAGAAAGGAAATATGTATTTGCCTTTTTTTACTTCTCTATTTTAAATTGAAAAAAAAAGAAAAAAAAGTGTAAAGTGCCGAATTGGTCTTCGGGTCCTCAAAGCAGAGGAGTCCTGAAAATGTTTCTTGAAAATGTTCTTTGGTTATGCTTGTGGTCACTCGCAGGACTGCATCCTGCAGTACACACACGCAAAAAAAAACAACCACAACGCAGGAGCAGGAATATTACGATCAGGGCCATAACAATGTGAATCTTATTATTTAATGATGTTGCATTTCTTATACGTAAATCATGCAGATGAACAGCAGTGGCAAAAATAATGAAACAGCGAATTGAGGAAAATGAAAAGAAACGGTCCAAAAACATTATATGACCAAGTGTTTGTGGACACCCCTTCTAATCAATCCATTCACCTACTTTGCACAGATGTGCAGATGCACATGCACACACACACACACACACACACACACACCTTCTAGTGCCTATAGAGAAGTATTGCCAATAGAACAGCAGACAAAAAACAAATATATATACTTATTGGCACAATGCCTAATATCAGGTGTGGGAAATGAAATGATGGTGCTCCATCCAATTCTTTTTGGGTTGAATTTGGGGATTGGGCATGCAGTGGGGTGGTGATCATCCAACATCCTGAGTTCACTGATTTTTTTCAGTTGCTCAATATAATCATATCCTCATAGCAATGTTCTAACATATAGTAGAAAGCCTTCCCTAGCAACAAAAGCAGGAAAAACTGATTTAGGAAGACTATTGGTGTCCCAATATTTTAGCTGTTTTACACATTGACAGGAATTTTACTTGGTTATCTAGCTTTTGTATCATATTAACTGTCAGAATTATAAAGATAAGACAAGGCATTGTTGACTAGGCTAAGTAAATAAGGTGAACCGCAGAAAAGCTGTGTTCATTGACACAAATTTTTTTTATTCTGTTAAGACTCCAGCCTATGCGAAACCTCCTCTGCAGCTTTTCCTAATCCTGCCACTGAGAGTCTGCCAGAAATCTCCAGACAGCAACAGGACCAAGTGCTGGATCACCCTACCATAGAAAGCCTATAAAAGGAAGGGTTCTGTCGCTGTATCCTCTGGGATCCCTCCTGACCTGCTGTAAGAATCACATTATAAGCTCACTCCACACTCTGCAGAGAACACACTCCTTTACTGGTTTTCAGTTTTGCTATATGATCGTTTACTTATGCATCCACATAAGTAATGGAAAGTCCATCCACACTCTTCAAAATCGAATGTGCCAAACAGTATTCTTTTTGATGCCATAGAAGAACCACTGTAGTCCTGCACAGTATGCATTTTGCAAGTAGGGCAATATGTGTTATCTAAGAACACTGAACTTTACAGACATGCTCTGAATTATACAGCAGTCAGCTCAGAACAGGCACAGATTTTGTTAGTTTTGTAGACATCTTTCACCATATGTTATGCTTGGCATAAGTTTGCTCAACCTTGGTCATAATTTGTGGTACTGTAAACAGTTGAAAATGAGATGATGTCTAAATGGCATACAGCTCAAGAGTAAACATTTTTAAGCAAGATTACATTTCCTTTCTTATTTCCATCTTTCACATCGTTTCAACATTTTTCTAATGTTTTTGCACCCTGCACAGGTGGTACCTTCTTTGGCTTTTGTTTAGGGAATTTGTGCCCCTTCTTCATTTGTCCTTGCAAAAGGTTGATTTTAAAAAGGCTTAGCAGAGCATTTGAGGAGCCAGAGTATTTAAGCTTTGAAATGTGCATCACCTGGCCTTTCCTAGCCTATGCTTGTAAACAAGTCATGTCATAAGAAGCTAATTAAGAACTGAGACAGTAAATGGTATCTAAGAGCTCAAATTTCTTTTTCTTTTCTATAAAATTGCACAAAATATTGAAAAATGTTTTCAACTTAATGACTTTTGGAGAACAGTTTCTTTTCTACTGGCCTAATTCACACAAATTTTGACCAATTATGCCCAAACTTTTGCATGCAGTGTATTATCTCAGGCGCATTGATTACTTTAATTTGTATGAGTGTGTGAATTCAAAGACAATCCCACAGACATTCTGACATTCAGCCTTAGTTTAAGGCAATATTGCACTTCTGCTAAGACTTGTGTATTTTCCTATCCTTAGATCTTTAAGCATCGACTGTTTGCGGTGGTTTAGCTGTTGTTCTCTATTCAGGTTCATTTTTTGACTGCTGTGTTCGCAGCCTTAATTGTCTCCTCAGGTATTATCTTTGCTGCTGTTCATGAGTGAGTTCTTTAAGAATGTACCTATTTTGCCTTAAATAAAAAAAAGAAATACACAGCGAGTATGTTGCATCAAGTGTCTCTTTTTTTTTTTTTTTTTTTTTGGCCTTTTCCTTTTAGCTACCAACATAAATTTTACAGCATGCTTGCTATACGATATACCCAAACAAATTAGTTCTTAAAACGTGTGGAAAAATACAATTGGATTTATAGCATATCTAGAAATATTGTAATGTAAAAAATGTGTAATGATCAAGTTATACCTGAATCAGAGACAAAAATCTAAAATACAAGTAACAGAAAATGCCTCTAAAATGCTGTTAAACACTCAAATGAATCAATCTGTGCAACATTGCAGTAGAATTAAGCTAACCAATCATAATGCTAAAATAATCTATGTGGATTGTTAAAATGTTCTAACAATTGCACATTTTATTTATCACGTTCAAAATGATCCAGATAGTCCCATTGGTGAGTCAAAAGCAATGGAACTGCATTATCTGCAGTGACTGCATCCAATATCTTTGGGATGATCTGGAATGGCAGAACTAATCATCCAACATCAGTACCTGACCTCACCAATGTCCTTGTGGCTGAATGCAATCAAATCCTCACAGCAGTGTTTCAACATTGTACCTCCTTTAGTGCAGTAACAGCCTCTACTCTGCAGATTCACTATCAATACCCTTGATTTCAGAAGGAGCACTGGATGAGCAGGTGTCCACAAATGTTTGGACATAAAGTGGAGGTATTTGATTACTTGATTTGAAATGAAATGTCAGTCAAGACACCAAATAACAGCAAGGGAAATACATTCAACCATCATATTCTAGCAACTCTGTTACTAGAGTAAACAGCCCTTGTCAGCTGTCTGTCGTGTTTGTGTTGCTCAAAACTGGGAATTTTTCACTCTAGGGTTTTTTTTTCCTCCAGCTCTGAAATATTCTGACTGCAGAGTGTCTGCGGTTTCCACTGGCAGAAAAGTTCTATTTTGTCATGTGTTATTTGTTCCAGTCGTTGTCCTAGCGTTGAAAGCTGCCCACAGTCCACAGACAGATGCTCTGCCATAGTGATGAAGCTGTTTGAATCGCTGTGGTCATCTCTATGCATACAAGGTCAGCTGAAGCCACTGCAGGTAATGAGAGAACAAGACATTAATGCATCATGTCCATCAATCATTTTGCAATTACGTTTAATTTTAGATGTAAAGGCTTTTACCTCAAGGGCATTGAGCTTAATAATTCCATCTCCATCTATGTCAAAGGCTTTGAATGCTCCTGTAAGAGAATATATTTTACTTCTGGGGTTTTCTAGGAAGAAAGCTACTCAAACTAGGAAGTCACTCAGAACTCTCAGATCAAGGTATTTCTCAAAGAAGACTTTTGATTACAGTCAAGATTTGGTTATCATAAAACAAATTAACTAAGCATTCAGATAGTTCTTTGAGTTGTAACGGTTTATTTCCATTCCTAAAGAACCCTTGAAGAACCCTTATATAAGAGTGAACTGTGATGGATTTAGGAGTGAAAACACTGTCAGGAAGGGTCTCTGAACTAGTTCAGTGTTTTCTCTTGATGATAGGTGGGTTGTGAGCAGGGGAGGTGAAACCTACCATTTTTATTAATATTTTCTGCTACTGGTGTATGGTGACCATTAAAAATCAGACGTTTTGGAAGAAATGTTGTTTATTTGTTTATACAAGATCAAATTGCTTTGGGGATTTCCTGTTTTGGGCTGTTAGAGCACTCTCAACCTCAACATATCTAAGTATCACTGGAGAATGTTCAGAAACTGAACAATGATAAATAAGGTAGAGGGCAGCTGTTAAACAGTGCAGCTACATATGCTACAGCTGCAGTCTGTAACTGCACACTTACATAGTGGACTTAAAAGGTAGATAAATCTCTAGTGGTCAGAGAGTGGAAGAACAAGGTAGGTGTGTCCAATTGAATGGGCAGTAAGTATGAATAAGTGCATATTGCAGCAAGGTCACTTAACAGATGCTGCTTGATCAAAGTATATGCATAGATCTGTTGCATTTGATGACAATTCATCACTGAAATTAAGGCTTTTGGTTCCCTTTAAAGCTACATTATAGCAATAATGCAGACATTTCCGGTCTATTTGGCTTTCCGGAGGCCCTTTTTGTGAAGCGTCAGTAGTGTGTAGAGCCCTTGTGTGCAGTTTATCTTCAAAGTTACAGTTTCATGATTTCCGTATGTGAATGTACAAACATTGCCCCATACTTACTAAACATGCCCTCGAGTCGCACCAGGCAGCAGATGTAGCTGTCGAAATCCAAGTACAGGTGCTCACTTGCATAACGCATAGCAATGATGTCATGAAGCTGGGGGTTGAGCTGAAAGCCTGAGAGAGACCAAACCTTGAGCACAGTTGGTACACATGCCACAAATGGTGAAACTAGCTATATAAGTGTTGTACCTGCATCAGCAACGGCGTTCCTCATCTCAAAGCTACTGATGCTGCTGGATTTGTCTCGGTCATAACGACTAAAGATTCCCTGCAGGAAAAAACACCAGGCTTATAGAAACATTCATTGTGTTATGTATAAGTTAGCATTAATAAGTATGCCTCTGAACGTAGTGCTTGAAGCAGTAGGTAAAAAGGGTGTACCTTCCACTGTTTGATCTTGTTCCATAAGTGCTTGAACTCTTCCAGATTTAGTCTGCCTGTTCCATCAGTCTTTCATAGTTTACAAGGTCAAGGAGTAATAGCTCACAGCATTTGGTCAGTGTCTTTCTTTTAACAGTAAAAATGAAGTTCAGTTGCCCTCAGGTTTGATCTTTATTGTAGCTCCACCTTGCCGAAGTACTGTTGGGACAGCTTATGGCTGCAGAGCTGCAATTGGCTGGATATTGTTGGGTGGTTGATCCTCTCTCAAGCCCAGCAATACACTGGCTGAAGAACCCATACCAGTGCTATATCACATTAATGCCACTGCTTGGAATTATCCACCAACTAAATAATATCAGTCTACAGAGGTTCTGAGGTCAGAAACTGACCAGTGTTGAATGACCTTTAGAGGGGTTGATAACTGTACACCTATAAAGTGGACCTCAATAATAGGTAGAGCTCAGAAAGCAGCCATTGACTGTTTCCATTAAAGTGGATGGTCCTGTATATAAAAGCTAGGAGAAGGGTAAAGGATACATCCATGAGTGCTATCATGCTTCTGCAGCTGTCCAGACTGAAACCTTCAGTTTTCAGCCCCTTATCTAAGCAAATGAGAAGACACTTTAATCCAGTGAGTAGGCCTAGCAAAGTAAATTGAAACTAATCAAGTGCAACACAAACTCATTACATTTTGTCAGCAGCTTGTTGAAGACGCTCCTTAGCTCTTTGGCATTGATCTGCATATCCTAAGAGAGAAGACCACATTGAGCGTATTAGTATTAGCGAAGGGGTTTGATCCCCAGTTTAAATGACATACTAGATATCTTTGACCTCACATCGCCAGCAATCTGCTGAAACATGGCTCTGAACTGCTTTTCCTCCTCATTCTCCTCCTCCTCAGGTTTGGGCAGCTGAAAGATAAAGCAACCACCTATGACACATCACTGACTGTGTGGTTGTTGTGTGAATCCTTAATCCAGTATTACAGTTTGCAACTGGACAGAGTTTGTATAACATCATCATGCCATCTAAAGTGAAATATGAAGTACACAAAATAATTCATTTAAGTAATAAAACATAATTCATAATTCTGGTGGCAGAACTTTTTCACTGTATCTAATTCAGAAGCATATGGATGGATCACATGATCTTAAAGGGATGGATGAAGGATTACCACAAATATGAAAATGGTAATTTTGAAAAAAAAAATGCATTACCTTAATCTTCTTTTTATCATTATCCAACTGTTGATGAAAAGAGAGACAGAATAAAAACATATTTTTGTGTTACAGGATACTGAAGTTAAATCTGAAATGGGACTAAATACACTGCTCAAAAAAATAAAGGGATCACTTAAACAACACAATATAATTCCAAGTAAATCAAACTTCTGTGAAATCAAACTGTCCACTTAGGGAGCAACACTGATTGACAATCAATTTCATATGCTGTTGTGCAAATGGAATAGACAACAGGTGGAAATTATTGGCAATTAGCAAGACACACTCAATAAAGGAGTGGTTCTGCAGGTGGGGACCACAGACCCCTTCTCAGTACCTATGCTTTCTGGCTGATGTTTTGATCACTTTTGATGTTGGTGGTGCTTTCACAGTCACACATCATGTCTTGCTCTACCAACAACGCCACATTGCACCACAGACTGTCCAGGAGTTGGCGGATGCTTTAGTCCAGGTCTGGGAGGAGATCCCTCAGGAGACCATCCGCCACCTCATCAGGAGCATGCCCAGGCGTTGTATTCACGTGGAGGCCACACACAATACTGAGCCTCATTTTGACTTGTTTTAAGGACATTACATCAAAGTTGGATCAGCCTGTAGTGTGTTTTTCCACTTTAATTTTGTGTGTGACTCCAAATCCAGGCCTCTATTGGTTAATACATTTGATTTCCATATTCCATAACAATATAACTGTGCTGCTGTAATATAAAGTGAAATCTGTGAACTTGCACTATAAGAATCTTTCCCTTCTCCGAGAAGCTGCAATGCATAATTTTTAGTGCAGTACCATTTGTTGGTTGCTGCTAAAAGCCAATTGAAATGACATAGCTCATCTAACTGCTACTTAAGAACTTCTTTATTGCCTGCACTAATTTAGTTGAAAGACACTGATGTATTTTGTACTGTGGACAGATGAACACATTAATTAACTCACCACAAAAGGGTCAGCCTCGATCACTGCACCCATCAGCCTGAGAGAACATAAACAAGTTATACATTCTCACATCATTTCATGTCTTTCACGCTAGTATAGGACTTCTTAGACTCAAGCTCAACCAAAGGTACAGAATCTTGTTATATTTACTCAGAAGTACTTAGGTAACATTGTAATGCAAAATTATATTTTGCATTTTAAAAAGAGCAGAATAAAGTTCACTTACTTTGGGATTATATGTCCTTAAAGTAAGTAAGTTTATTGGCCTGATACTTCTTTACTTTAGCTGTTATTTTTCTTCTCTTCAGTAGAATGTACTTTCACAGTAAGAATACCATATATAGTACATTCATTACCAGTTACTAGCTCTTTTCACACATGCTGGAGCCAATCAGATTGTCTGCATTAAAAGCAAACAACACCACACTCTAAAAGGTGCTACAAAACGTTCTTTGAGCGATTCCATAGAATAACCCATTTTAATTCCACAAAGAACCATTTTAGTAATAAAGATATAATCATTAAATCAATAAAGAACCTTTGGTGTGTTTATTGTGTTTGGGGTCTTTTAAAGGTTCTTCACACTCACATCTCTAAGACAAACATGGTTTTTCATGGAATAAAAATTGGTTCTTCTATGACATCAGCCAAAGAACCACACAATGGAAAATCCTGGGGAAATAGAATGATTATTTGGACATGGTTATTTTTAATTAATATAATCTGATCAAACATGTTTCCTGTAACTCTGTTATTAGATTAACTACAGCACTATTGGCTCTCCGCTTCTAAAATGTTGAGATTCTGTGCTGAGCTGCTAGTGAACAATGAAAGGTAAAAGTAAATGGGGAGAAAACCAAAGTATGAAATATTAACACTGGATGCTGGACTGGTGTACAGACTAAATATTATACTAACAATGCACATATTCATACATTTAACTAACCCACCCTGCAGTACAAAAACAATGCTGCTCCTTTTTTCTTATATGAATTTGAACTTACATGAAGTGCAAGTTCATGGTTTTTCACTTTTGACTTATTTTTAAATCCTGTCAGCCCTGTTTTAGCAGCTCAATAGCTTTTTTTAACTGGGTAACAGACAGTTAAGTAGCAGAAATGCTCTAAGCTGGTGAGGCTTTGCTCTCATATGAAAACAGAAAACAGAGTTCCCCTCTGGTATGACCTGGATTAATAATCAGAACTATTAAGTGTTCCAAAGTAACCCAAAATTCTCAGGTCGAAACTATTTGCAAGGCTGGGCAAGTGAGTTGGCAACCAGTCAACACTGGAGCATAAGGACAACCCAAATGCCACAGGCCGTTTCGCATCCTGAAGAGAACTCCCTGCTGTGGAAACAATTTATACAGTGGGGAAAAAAAGTATTTAGTCAGTCACCAATTGTGCAAGTTCTCCCACTTAAAAAAATGAGAGAGGCCTGTAATTGACATCATAGGTAGACCTCAACTATGAGAGACAAAATGAGAAAAAAAAATCAGAAATCACATTGTCTGGTTTTTAAAGAATTTATTAGCAAATAATGGTGGAAAATAAGTATTTGGTCAATAACAAAAGTTCATCTCAATACTTTGTTATATATCCTTTGTTGGCAATGACCGAGGTCAAACGTTTTCTGTAAGTCTTCACAAGGTTGGCACACACCGTTGCTGGTATGTTGGCCCATTCCTCCATGCAGATCTCCTCTAGAGCAGTGATGTTTTGGGGCTGTCGGCGGGCAACACGGACTTTCAACTCCCTCCAAAGGTTTTCTATGGGGTTGAGATCTGGAGACTGGCTAGGCCACTCCAGGACCTTGAAATGCTTCTTACGAAGCCACTCCTTTGTTGCCCTGGCAGTGTGCTTGGGATCATTGTCATGCTAAAAGACCCAGCCACGTTTCATCTTCAATGCCCTTGCTGATGGAAGGAGGTTTGCACTTAAAATCTCACAATACATGGCCCCATTCATTCTTTCATGTACACGGACCAGTCGTCCTATTCCCTTTGCAGAGAAACAACCCCAAAGCATGATGTTGCCACCCCCATGCTTCACAGTTGGTATGGTGTTCTTTGGATGCAACTCAGCATTCGCTCTCCTCCAAACAGTTCTACTTTGGTTTCATCTGACCATAAGACATTCTCCCAATACTCTTCCGGAACATCCAAATGCTTCAGACGCGCCCGGATATGTACGGGCTTAAGCAGGGGAACACGTCTGGCACTGCAAGATCTGAGTCCCTGGCGGCGTAGTGTGTTACTGACTGTAGCCTTTGTAACGTTGGTCCCAGCTTTCTGCAGGTCATTCACTAGGTCCCCCCGTGTGGTTCTGGGATTTTTTGCTCACCGCTCTTGTGGTCATTTTGACCCCACGGGCTGAGATCTTGCATGGAGCCCCTGATCGAGGGAGATTAGCAGTGGTCTTGTAGGTCTCTCATTTTCGGATTATTGCTCCCACAGTAGATTTCTTCACACCAAGCTTGCCTATTGCAGATTCAGTCTTCCCAGCCTGGTGTAGGTCTACAATTTTGTTTCTGGTGTCCTTCGACAACTCTTTGGTCTTCACCATAGTGGAGTTTGGAGTGTGACTGTTTGAGGTTGTGGGCAGGTGTCTTTTATACTGTTGACGAGTTCAAACAGGTGCCATTAATACAGGTAATGAGTGAAGGACAGAGAAGCCTCTTAAAGAAGAAGTTACAGCTCTGTGACAGCCAGAAATCTTGCTTGTTTGTAGGTGACCAAATACTTATTTTCCACCATTATTTGCAAATAAATTCTTTAAAAATCAGACAATGTGATTTTCTGATTTTTTTTTCTCATTTTGTCTCTCATAGTTGAGGTCTACCTAAGATGTCAATTACAGGCCTCTCTCATTTTTTAAGTGGGAGAACTTGCACAATTGGTGACTGACTAAATACTTTTTTTCCCCATTGTACCTCTCCACAAAGATGGCCATGCCAAAATAAACCAACCCATACCACTGCAGCTTTCAGTATGCCGGTTCTCAATGGTCACTCAAATGAAGTGCACAGACTCACAACTGGACTCCCTCGCCCCTCGTCTAAGATTACACCCCGTCATCAGAAGTTCACATGTTTGAATTCCAGCAATGCCATGCACATTTTGTTAAATGATTTGCCAATACAGACAAAAACGACCATCAGTAACAACCAGTATTATCAACCAAACGATAAAAGCGGTCTGGCTCCAATTTAAACAATAAAATTAAGGACAGATCCGATCCAGGATTATATACAGTAACAGTTACACTCACTCTGAGGTGCTCGACTTCTCCGAGAAAACCCTGAGGATGAAGTCAGACTCGTTGTTTGGATCAAATGTGGATGGGACGATGACGTATTCCCCTGGATTAAGACAGAAGCGTTCGGTCACTTCTCGCAGGTTAATGTAGGATCTGCAGCGCGCTTTGGAGGCTGTGTACAGGAAGAAGTCTTTAGGCAGGTGCTGCTTGTTACCGTGCATCTAGGATGGAGATGCAGAGGACGTATCAGAAGAAGGAAATACAGCTGAACACAACAGAAATAATAGTAAATAAAGACATTTTGATTAATATATATATTCATATGTGTACATATAATATGTAACAAATATACTTTTTGAAATTGTCTTCTAATTGAATCAATTTGAATTTGTGATTAGAAATCTGTGGTTGACAGCGTTGGTGCTAATCTGTCAACACACTCCAGAAATCCTTCCAGATAGAACTGAAATGTCACAGCAGTATTAATTAAAAGCAGGACAAGATAGAAAAATATGGGTAGATAAGTGAAACAGACAGTTAGCGAAGTGCCCATTCTTCTTTACTGCTCTGACATGGTGTGAAAAAGAGCAGCTCTCTCAACTGTACCTCCTTTGGAACCTAAGTGATTAAACAGAGGATAGAATATCAGTGATGGTGGACCATTACAAAAACATCTACATAGAAATCAAATCTACCACCATAAAGGTTGATATTTTTGTAAACCAATTTAGATATCGCAGGTTTTTAGGGTAACTGGTGGTTCTTTCTCAGTGGCACCAGACACTAATGAGATAGGCCATACTCTGTGGCAGTGGTGGCTCAGCGGTTAAAGCACCGGGATATTGATAACAGGGTTGTGGGTTCGATTCCCGGGCTCGGCAAGCTGCCACTGTTGAGCCCTTGGGCCCTTTACCCCGGGCACTGGAGTTGGCTGCCCACCGCTCTGGGTGTGTGTACTCACTGCCCCTAACACATGTGTGTGTGTGTGAGTGTGTGTTCACTACCAGATGGGTTAAATGCGGAGGACACATTTCGCTGTACAGTGTACACTGTACAGTGACAAATACGTGCACCTTTACTTCCAATTGATCAATAAATCAATACAGAACAAGTCATATCTAGTTATGCAAAGGCAAACATTGTTTTCTGCACTGACATGGGCCATGTCAATTTTAGTTACATTCAGAAATGTGTTTATATACATTTGTTTTACGCCAGAAAATTAGTAAAATGTCTAAATTGTCCATAACATATTAATAAGTAATTAATTAAATAATAAATTAATAAATTAAATAATTGTACAAACTACTCTGATACTATGAAACTAATAGGTAAATATGAGCCTACATTCAGACCCTTAAAAGTGAAAGGATTAACCCTGTCCCACCTCATAGATGGCAAAGCCGATGGTATGCAGAGTGGCACCTGTGCAGCGCTCCCTCCTCCTGCCCTTCTGCATGAGGGCCACCACCACTGTACAGCCCTTCTCCCCTTGATCAGGCTCATCATCATCCTCCTCAGTCAGACGCAGGCGATACTGAGGGTTTGTCCAGAATGTGTCTGTGCCACAGTGGACAGACAGAATAAGAGTAACCAGATGTTACGGCTAATACTCATAGGTGTCAGGACTAGTCTGAACATCTCTTTAAACACTTCAGAATATGATGTGAAATATTATGTGTTAAATATGTTTGTGAATAAAAAAACCTTATAATAATATTAATATTTAATGTGATGTTGCCTTTTAAAAATACATTTAAATAGTGTTTTTAAATAATACTTTCACATTCAGAAAAGTCAGAAAAAATAACAAAGGATGTGCTAATAACTATTTTCCAACAAATGTTTAAATATGTCAAACTGCCAAATGGATTCTGACATCACAACAAAAGACAGTAGGCGATATTCCCAAGATGGCACTTGTGTCAGATGTTTTTTTTTCAGTTTGGGAGTATAATATCTCACATTATTCACATTAGAAGTTTTTTTTTTTTTTAAAAAGCTAAGTGCCCCCAGACTTTGACAGACTGCTTGTGCATTATTATACAGTAGCAGTGGCCCACCTGGGTAGTTTCTGCAGCCTCCAGCAGAACAGCCCCTCACCCAGCGGCCCTCATTCACTGACACATCCCACTTTAGCAGCTCATCGTCTTGCAGGGCATCTGGGGTCAGGTTACAGATCTCCAGTTTAGTGAAGGTCTGCTGGAACTCCTCAAAGCCCATCCTGATGAGAAAAAGAAGAGTACACAAAGCATACTGAGAGAGGCACTGGTGTTACAACTAGTTCACCATTTGCATTAATTATATTTGTGTGATTGGGATACATCATGTGCAATGTTATATATTATCTGTTGTCTAAAGTGTAACTCGTTAATAGGGACTAACCAGAACTCTCCTGCTTCTACAGGCTTTAGTCTCTGCTTTTCCTGGTCAGAAGCAGCAAGACTTGACCAGTCACAGGACCTGCAGGAGGTTGGAGGAGCAACCCCCCAGGGGTCCCTCAGACGCACCAGACGAATACGTGTGTCACTGCCATCCTCCTGTTTACCCTGCCAACACAAGAAGGCAACAAGAGCCCATCCAGTCAAAATGAGCCTATCCAGTCAAAAGCATTCATTAGAACATCAGTACAGGTTATGGTTGCCAATCCTAGTTGAGTCTTGCTATCCTACATATTTTTCTGTTTGCAAACACACACCTGCTCCAACTAATCAACCAATTCATATGTCCTCTGTAAGTGAATATAAATTGTGCTGGACAAGGGGTCTACAGGACCAGGGCTTAGGAATCACTGTAATGAGCATCCATTGCTCTGCACATTTTGTGAGTTTCAGATAATCAACAAGCCCTTTGTAATCTGGCAAAAAGATGTAACATATGTGGCCTCCAGGGATGGAGCTAGTGTGTAAACCTTAGAAAGGCATGTGTAGGTTCTTGCTCTGATTTCTCACCTGCTCTACTGCAGTGACTGAGTAGGCATGTCCTCTCACAAGGCCTGTATCAGTTTTGGTTTCGCTTGCAGTTGGAACCAAAGACTGAGAAGACATCAGAAAGAAAAACAATGCAGAAAATTAAGGAATAAAAATCAAACAGCTGTCAACAAAGAAACAGTTTGGCAGACACAAACATACAATAAGAGTACAACTTAGTAGCTAAATGCATTCATTAAAAGGGGCGTCCACAAACATTTGGACATTAAGTTTCGCTATCAAGAAACTCATACACACCAATTTCCATTATGCAAACTTCCTAAATCACCACACACTTGCCTAGTTGTTAAAGGGATATTTGTCCAATTTCTACAGAATTCAGCTGCTGAGATGTGAACTAATGGACCAAGTTTCTGTGGTATTACAGTGGTAATAAAAGGAACCAGGTTTCACAATGTCTAGAATTTAAAATATACAATGCAAAGTCATTTTATTTACTATCTAAGACTGCCTACATATCTTCTGACTTTTATTACATAATGCTGATGATGGTAAACTGGTGGTAAATCAATTTTCTTCAGGGACTATTATGTCCTGCATGTACCTATCCACCATGAATCAATTAAAAAAAGCATGAGGTCAAATTTTTGGTGAAAGTAATTATATTAAAATGTAAATACATTTTTATAGACATTAAACTCTTCAGACATCCTATTGCCAGATTCCTTTGCCACCCCTGTGAACAAACCATTCTGAATGACTTAGTCTCATCTTCAATATTTATTTATGTAGAAATAAAAAGTCATTTCAAACAAGCTTGCTTAAGTGGTTTAGGACACTTGCTTATGTAGCTTCTGAGAATGGTAAACAGATTTAAGAAAAGTACAGAATTCATTCTTTAACATTTCTTCAATGCTCCAACTACTTTTGTTGAACTACAAATGGTATATTTGTTTATTTTTATAGACTCTTGTGCTTATTTAATGATTGTAACATTATTCCGGAGCAAATCAACACACTCAGTAGTCTAGTTTGTCAAACACAACATTTGAAACAGAAAGAGATTTTAACACACTCACATCTATGGAGCAGCCCATAAGAGAACCCCTGTTCAAAGCTTTCCTCATGATGTTGTAAATCTCTTTGGGTGCATCTGCGATCTCAAAGAACTCTGTTACCCCTCCAGTGAAGTCTTCCATGGCCTCCAAGGTGTTGCCTCCCTTTAGGGCCTCATAAGAGCCATGCAGCCTGGAACCAGGATTTTTTTTTACATGGAATTTTTCAAAAACAGTTTCTTCTGGTTTTCTTGTGCATACTTGGTCCAGATGACATCTAAATGTCCAATTGTGCTGCACGACAACTTAATCTGGTGTTTTAAAATCTGGGGTTCCAAAAAATACATTTTGAAACTCACTTGGCATAGGCTTTCTCCAGAAGAGCACTCCAGAACTCATTCTTATTCCCAGACCTGGTAAACACCAAGCGGTTGTTGGATGTGGGCAGTCGATCATCCACAACTACGTCCACCCATTCACCATAGCGCCAAAACTGTAAGAAAAATTTGCCAAAATCATTCACCCACCTAATCTAACGTACATCACTGTGGGGAACAGAACATCATACTGTAAAATCGTACCTGGAAGTGGAAAATTCCGGCATAGTTCTCAGTGAAGCTCTGGTCTGCAGGAACAACTCGGTACAGAAGAGTTTCATTTAGAGTTAGGCAAGCAATGGCAGCCAGGAGCCAGCAATCCCCTGCAGAACAAAATATTAAAATGAATCTAATTATAGTTTTTATTAATGCACTACTGTGTATAAACTATATTGTATGAATGTTACACATTAAAATCAATTGATAAAAACTCTCCATAACTTTAAATTTGTATTAAAATTAAGTAGATTAAATAGATTTGTTAAAAAAAAAGATTTTGTGGTATAATACCATATAAGAACATCCATTGGTTCCCTAAAGAATTTTTCACTGAATGGTTCTTTACAGAAAAACTGTTAAGGATAGTTTGAAGGGTCTGAAGAACCTCCACAACATATATAGATAGTTCAAGAACTATTGAGGAATTCTTGTGTAGATACATGGATACAACAACAACAATTAAACAAACCAACTGCACAAATGTTTACATGCTATTAAGGTTGTACATTATGTGTTTTATACTCTTAATGTGTAAAACTCTTAATAATGTAAAAGTTCTATGAAGAACACTTGGTGTAGAACATTTAAATTACACAAGGGTTCATTTAAAAGATTCATGGTTCATGGTTTATGTTTGTGGCACACTCTTTTATTGAGTGAAAGTATTAAGTGCAAAGTGGAGCTGTGAGGTGGCGTTAAAGGTGTCCAGCTACCATATTTCATCATCATTTATGGCATTTGACTGACCCTCTTACCCAGAGCATGTCACATTTGAATCATGTTACACAGATAGGTTAATACAGAGGTCTTGCCTGAGAACTCATAGGTGTAGTGTGGTGTGTTTCTGGCATGGTGAGCCCAGCTGGAGCATCAAACCGTAGTCTGCCACAGGGAGGGCAGTGCTGTTACCCACTACACTACACATCTGCATCAAAGACATAGCTGACATTTACAGTGGACCTGCATACAGGAAAGTTTGTCAAGCAAAAGTGGCACATCTTGTGATCCTGGAGAAAACAGTGCCATGATGGATGCAGGCTAGACACTTTTCTCCTTTTAAAACACAAGTGTACACACATACACATGACCCAGATTCATTCTGCTGGAGTCTCAACACTAGACACCACTCCCATGAAGCACTGTACAGGTGCTGAAGCAGACATGATTTAAACACTTTGCATGGCCCAGTGCTCTTGGCATCTGAAACAGGACACCTCGGGCACGGCTTAAGCCACTGATGTCTTCCTGATTAAGATGATTTTAACAGGACACCTGTGACTTGTAACTGGGCTATTTTTTGCCTGATGTTTTATATGGTGCTAGGACAGGGTCCAGTGGGTTCCTGCTCATGAGTGAACCGGCTGCTGTGGGGGTGCGGTTACAGGGTGCTTCTCGTGTGCACATTTGGCTCCTCATGTGTTCTTCTACAAATGTTTCTCGCCCCTTTCTCACACATTCAGTTCTTGGTTGGCCTGCTCAGTCTTGAGATGCTGTTGGATCCTGTGGCTTCTAGGTCATGTAACTTAGCCTAGGCCTGTCCAATAGCACCTGGCTTTGTGTCACGAAAGGGTCAGGATTTAACACCTGGCCTTAGAAAGAGCTGCAGCTGTCAATGCTTCTCATGTTCTTGAAAAAAAAAAAGCAATATGGCTTCTGCTATCCCAGTTAAAAGCAATAACTCATTTTCACCTTTAGTCCTGTCAAAACCAAAACCCATGGCCCAGATATATAAATATATTCTTTCATTTGGACGTTCAGTTGCACACATCTGGACTGTCCTTCCACAGCCATTTGGGCAGTAGTTTTTAGTTTTCCTGTTTACTTAATTGTAGAGGTAAAGACTTGCTTGCTATCTGAAGTTTGCTTCATTTTGCACAGAAGCTATGACGCTATTGTAGCTAAAAAGTGAAGTAAAAGTGAAAGTATACCCAATCAACTAGCATCAATTACCCCAGAAATCACACACTTACCTTAAACTGCTTAGGTTTAAGTTAAGGACTTGCTAATATTTTTTGACACTGTATGACACACTGTTCTCCATAAAAATAGAAAAAAAGAATTGCTAAAAGTATAACTTGACCAGTCATTTTCTTTGCTTAATATAATTCATCTCAGGGTGATGAGTCAAACACAACTGTGTTAGGCCATCTGTGAGAGAATGCTCATATCAAAGTGTGTGAGAGAGTTGTTTCTCAGGAGCTGAATTTCAGAAGCAGGTAAAAATGTATTTTTCGCATAGATTTCATAACTGACCTAACCGTGTCTAGGACAAGTAAATAAGGTTATGAGCAGATCTTATTTAGATTGTCTCAGCGCTGAGCTACCTTGTGCTTTTAAAAAAATAACTGTTTAGCTGTGGTCTTTGAATGTCTCATTGTCCATTATATTAAAACACATTTGAATAACAATCCACATTTGTTCACAAAGCATTTAGACTGGTTATTATTGTTGGAAATCCGTAAATGAAAGGGAAAGAGAGACAAAACGGGAAAGTCATTAAACTAAATATAGACAGTATTGTATGGGTCACATTTATTTTAAAATGTTGAAATTGTTTTTTGTGCAGACTAATTAAATTGTGTATTAAAATGATTAATTAGTCAATAAATAAGTAAGTAAGTCAAAATAATTAATAATTACATACATTTAAGATTCAAAATCAAAAGTTCATATTTCAAAGTATTATTTGCTCAAAATGTCTCACATTTCTTTTGTAAAAAAAATTATTTAGGTAAAATATCAGTCTGTTTAAAAAAAAAAACAAGTAAAGTATACTGTTTACTGTGTAATAGCTATTTCAAGCTTCCAGTTTTTTTTAGAGAAAATGTTCCTTTAATCAGAATCTTACCCAGGTCTCCCTGGCAAATATCTGTCCTGTTAGCTCCTCCAACAATGAACTGGGGATTCTTACAAATTTCCTGTTAGGAAAACAGAAGCATATATCAGTACCAGGATATTTTATATGCCTGTTGAGCTGTAAATAATGTGTTCCACTCTACACTGACTCTGAAAGCCAAGCGACTTAAAGTGATCCAACAGTTTATTAGAGGCTTTTTGTAAAGAGGTGCAACGATCATATTAAACAAATAATATTTAGAGCTAACCTTTAGCAACTGAGTGAATTATGATGCTTAGCTTTTGTAATTAGCACAAATTAAAACGGTACTATTATGGGAGAAGGAAAATAATTATTAATTTTAATTAATGATTAATGATAATTATTCTGAATATTTTAATTAAATTATAATAAGTAAATTCTATTGGTTCATTCGCTTTTAAAGATTGCAGATAATGTGCTTAAATAAGTGTTTAAGTTAAAATAATAAATATTCTATAATCTAAATATTGACAGCAATAAAAATGCTGTGATGATATAAAATATATATGTATGGTGAGGTGAACGTGCAGTATTACAGCTTCAACTGAAAGGCATTTGTAGCAGTGAGTTATCCATATAAAGGCTAACAAAATATATAGATCTAGACATTAAAACATCTAAATATAGACAATGAATAAAAGAACATTCTTTATAGATGTGGTATTTGCTACTGGGTCATACAGAAACCCCCACCTCCTCAGGGTACCATTTTTAAGTGGAGAAATGTATGGAGTGTGACATCAATATTCTTCATCTTCGTCTTTTTATTTCTTGTTTGTTTGGGCCACAATGTTTTCATTATTTATTTATTTTTCAAAGGTGAGGTTTACTCATCTGTGCATAAGACTTTTTTGCTAGTTTTTAGTAAACTGTAAGCCCTATAAGTGGTTTGAATCTAGTAGTGAACACTAGAGCCTTTGTTACGAAACAGTTTACACAGTTTCAGTCAACTCTGTGCTGTGCACAATGCTAATGCATTAAAAAACCTTTTTTTAATGTTTCACAATCAAGGGTATTAAAAAGGTTTATCCTGAGTATCTGTGGGAAGGCTTTCTATTAGATTTTGGAGCATTGCTGTGAGGATTGCAAGAGTGTTAGTGAGGTCAGGATGTTGGATGATCACCACCCCGCCTCATGCCCAACTCCCCAAAAGAATTTGATGGAGCATCCAACATTCCAGAGAGTATAGTTCCAATGCTCCACCGCTTTATACCCCTCTTGCCCATGGCTTGTATTAGACATGGTGCCAGTAGGTTTATGTTTTTTAAATTTATTTCTAATTTTACCCTATATTCTACCCAATTTGGAAGGCCAGTTACTCAATCCCCATTCATGTGAACTCCCTCTATCATTAGCACCGCCCCCAACACTAGGAGGGTTCATATCTGTGTCAGCAATGGGTGAAACATAAAGTAGATAAATGCATTTAATAGAAGGGGTGTTTACAACATTCAGACATATAGTGTACTTACTGAATAGGAAGCCTTAGGACCAACAGGTGTATGATAAAAATATATAGGGTTTGATTGGCTGTTAGCCACATTAGCCTCATAGCTCCAGTGTACATTTATGTTTGCCAGATTTTGCCTTAATTGAGGTGAATCTTGAGTATGTTGCTGCAGCAGAAAAAGAAAACCCCCATGCTTAGGCTCCCTGGGCTTTAAACCTTGTCTTGAGCCTTCAGGTTAAGACAGTTGTAATTGTAAAGCTGAGGACCAGCAGAACGCTCCAGCAGCTGCTGTGGGTCACAGGACAGTATAGTGAGTCTGATATCACTGTTTTATGAGCCATGAGTGAAACGATCAGCAATGCAAATAGACTCACTATACAAAGGGGCTTTCTTCGAGGCACAGTCTAAAAGTGGTTTATTGAGTTGGCAAAGGGTAGAGGTGGTGAAATTAAATGTTTGCAGGATGACAACTGGCAGTAGCAAGGCCATCCACGGGACTTTGCCATACAATTTATATAACATCTGTCAATCAAGATGCTGGAAGGCCTCGGTTACATAATTGTTTTCAATGTTTACACATAGTCATAATAATAATGTTGTTACTTTATTGTTAGTTTGTGAAAAAATTAAATATGCGCTGTGTTTAGTGACTTTGAGCCATATAATAAGACTGACTACACTGTAGTGAAATGTAAAACAGGCCAACTTAAAATGATAAAGTAACTGATTACAGAGCGCTTCTGAGTGAAGTTAACTAAGTTTAGTCCTAACTGATATTTTAATTATGTCAAGAATACACATTAGGTTAAGCCAAATGTGAGTGTGAAACATCAGGGAGTGTGCTGCAGCTAAAAGATGTTGATCTGTGTCCTTCTCTTTAATTTGTCTACTTTTATTGACATTTGGTTACAATCAACCCCCACCCCCCATCACATGGCATCCCCAGATTGGGAGGACAGTGGAGGACTGAGCTGGGATTCGAACTTATGATCTTTTCAGACTTGGTGAGCAGGCAGCCAGATTGCTGTGCCGCTCCAGAGCTGTGAAATTACACGTCATCAAAACACAATTCTAAGTCAATTTACCCTTCAGTTCTTGATTGGACACAGATATGTACATGATATGTACATGGCTTCACAGCATCCTTGCTCTACAGTGGTGCAACTGTCTAACTGCCTGCTTGTCAAGTGATAGGAGATCAGGACTCCCATTAACACCACAGTCCTCTTTGATCCCTCATGTGATGGGGGGGAGTCCTAACTTGCAGATATGAACAGTAAACTAATTGAGGTGGGTGGGGGGATGGACCTAATGTTGGCTTCACTGAAATTGTATCTTTGACAAAACTGAAACCAGTTAATAAGTATAATTTGTGTTTTCAGCCACCTTTAAAGGACACCTTTTACTAAGCATTTCTGGACAAGCAAATCGATACAGGACTATCAATAAAAGTGAAAGAAGCATGTAGCCTGAGGGGTAGAGTAATATTACAGGATTTACACAACTAGTACATAGTACAGTAGTCAGCGTGTGGAGCCCAGAATGGTAAGGACAGAGACACTATTCTCTCTATTCTTTTCTATTATACATCAGTAAAGTATCAACATGACTTAAAGCTGTTATTTTAAGGTGAAAAAAAAATCTAGTGGTATATTGTCACTGTCATATTGAAATAAATGTATTATAACTGTTAAATCCCTTTTTATTAATCCAAAATTGTTTGAAATAAAACCTTACTATTGAACTTTTCTTTATCCCCCATACCACATATCCAGTACCACAGCAATGATAAGCAAACACTAAAGAGTGATGCACTAAATGTGTGATTCAAATGTACACCATTTACACACACACTAATACATCAACATCAGTGCAAGTGCGTTTATTCTAGCTAAAATGAGAGGACTGTCAAACTGTGAGGATGTGAGTTTGGAGCCATAAAACAAACGCAGTGATAGAAGCTGATTATCAGGTTTGTAGTGTGTAGGAGCTGACCCTGTGTGAGGTTTGTACTGCACAGCAGTGGCCGCATTACTGAGTCTGATGTGTAGAGTCAGCTGCCTGAGACCCAAGAGCCTGCTAAGCCTTAGTTATGCTCCAACAAACACCGCCAGGATCATTCTCACGTTCTCTAATGGCATGCAACGTAGCAGAGGCCACTTATTTCAGGCCACAGCATGGCTGCTCACTCAGAGAGGAAGTGGTCACAAGCATCTGTCTTGTGAAGACAGCAGTCACTAATTGGTGGAGAGTGAGACCTCACTGATCACTAGCATTTCATGGCAGCACATGCACGTATATAGTGCCTTTTTATTTTTAAAATCATGACTGTACTTTCAATTTTTATTATGGAGCTGCAAAGACATTTTAACATTGCAGCATTAGGTTAACAGCAGGTACTGAATAACTCAGTACACTCTTTTTTGGAGGTTAAACGTTTTTTAAACGGGGTATGCTAGCTGTAGATCCTCATGTAGGACAGTATAGTGTTTGGGCCAATGAGAAAATTAAATACAATTTCAAGCTTAGTTGTTTCTTTTTTATATACTGGACATGCTTGTATCTGTTGTGTATTGTCTAGCTAACTAGTTTACAATGGAAAAGCTTGGCTACTGTGCTAACAAACACTGGACTGTTAGCTACCAAATTCATTTCAGTAAATATAAATGAATATCTATATTTTAACAATATGTTCTTGGCTTCAACCACGAAATAGTGTGTAAAGAAGGGTTTTTAAAGGTGTTGATCGACCCAGTTACATCATTTAAAGCTTAAACTGTGCTATCTTCCAGCACATGGAGGTCCAGTCAGAAAGCGGAGTGATGCCCCGATCACTGCGCTGAGGTACAAGTAGTGCCGGTCATGTTAATGGATGCCTGCCCGTTCAGCTCTTTACTGAAAGAGTTTACTTGTGTGCTTATAGACTACAGTACTACAGTAGCTAAGTCTAGTGTAAGTAAGCAAGTGTCTGGTGAACACATATGAAGCCCTGGGCGCATTTAAGCAGGTTGAAAGACGTTTCTGCACATGTTTGTATGGAGATAAGCCCAGTCTTTTTCAGCCATGTTGAGCCATGCACCTCCTGCTGTAAACTAGAAGCACACTTGTTCATATGATTTTTTTCCCCCAGAATATTTAAACCCTAAGTCTGCTTATAATGTATAATTTAAATAATAAAAATAATTTAGGGACTCAAAAGATGGTTACAGTAGAGGTCTATAGGCACCTGTTGTGGTACCGATGTTCTGTACTGCTCTTTTACTAAATGCAGGTAAACATGTCTAAAGGACTCTCCGGGTCAGTCCACTGTGTCCTACATGTGTGGTGATCAGAGACCGGCTTATTCCTTTAGCAGAGTGAGTCCACTCACCGACGGCCGCTTCCACACCAGCTTGAGGGGGAACTTCTGGTTGAAGTACAGTGAGGAATCATCAGCGGGGAAGAGCGGGTCTTTAAACAGGACTTTCTTGCGCACGTATTTGTCCCTGAGCTCCAGAAAGTCCTTCAGCCTCTTGGCGTCTTTGACGGCTTCATTGCGGCTCAGAATGGCCGAGTAAATGTTCCCGGGGCCGGTAAACAGACTGGCTGTGCTGTCAGCTCCAGGAGCGGCCTCTGTGGTTTGGGCTTTCCTTACTGCCACCTTCTCTTCATCTTTATCGGTTTGTTCCGGGGTGCTCTTTTTGCCTTTGTCCCGGTTCATGTCTGCAGTCTGTGCGGGACAACAACAGAGAAGAGGTGGAGGGTCTGTGGCTAAATGAACAGACAGAGTCGAGCACAGAGGACAGACTTCTCTGACTGTTTCTAACTGATCTGCTCCAACTTTGCTCAAGCTGTGAGCGCTTTTATATTTTTGGAGTCACACCCCCTGCCATCATCATCACACACACTCTCACATACACACACATGGCCATCCTTGTAGGCTGTTCTATAATTAGACCTTTTAGTAGCACGAGATGGTCTCTCTTACTTTCCCTCCTTTCTCTCTCCTGTGTCTCGCTTTCTCTCCCACACATGCTTTCACTCCTCTGTAAACTGCTAAGCATTTGATCTGTGATAAACATTTTTTTTTGATGAGTAGAAATCTGAATTCTACTAATTTTACAGAAGAATCTGAACATTTATTCACTTTTCCCTACATTTTTGTTGAGGGCTGAACAACGTCCAGAACACCATTACACACTTCAAGTAGTGAATTGGCTCTTTTCTGTACTTGTGAAACTGCTGTTGTGTAAAGGTGATTATATACAAGCACTGATACAAAAGCACCTACACCACCTTTTCCTGATATATATATGATAAGATAAGATAAGATAGTCCTTTATTAGTCCCACAGTGGGGAAATTCTCAGTGTCACGGCAGAAAGGGATAGCAAGACACTCAGTTACAAAAAATAATAGATAAATAATTTACACTATATACACAATATAAATAAGAATTAAAAAAGCAATAACAATATTATTTACAGGTAATTGCAAATGACTTAATTGCACATGTGTGTGGGTGTGTGTGTGTGTGTGGGGGGGTGTATTGCACATAGTATTGTTACATTGAGGGACCTCTGTTCCCTGAACATGTGTGTGTGTAGTTAAGTGTGTGTGTATGTGGTCCGCTGGGAGCAGCGCTGGTTGTGCAATCTGACGGCAGCAGGAAGGAAGGACCTGTGATACCGCTCCTTCACACACTTGGGATGATATATATATATATATATAACCTCTAACAGATCTCCTCTCTTTCACTTATATTCTTCCTCAAACCTAAACTCCTCCTTCATTGGTTCTTTCCTGTTTCCTCTTCAGTACTTTCTATCCTACCCAGAAGCATTAATTAGGCACAAGGCCAGGCCCCAATGATCAGACAGAGCTCCAGTCCATTCCAGGGTACCACACACACCCATTCACTCACACAGAGGCAATGTAGCATAGCCAATTCACCTACCATGTTAGTATAGTACTGTGCAGTAAAATACATACCTCCAAAAATCTGTAGACCGGTTGTCACCCAATGTTTTTGTGTTTCTGAACTCATAGGCATATTCATAGGCATGGATACTTTTTTTTTCAGCTGTAACAGCCTCTAACTCTTCTGGCAAAGCCTTACACCATATATTGGAACATTGCTGTGAGACTTGGACTGCTCTGTTAGTTCTGGGTCACAAACTCCACTGCAGCTCATCCCACAGAAATCTGGTGGCGCTCCATCTCTCCAGAGGACGTCAGGACTCGCAGTCTCCAGCAGGCGGCGCTCTGCGCGGCGTCGCTCTGTTACCGCTGAAGAAGAAGAAGAGGCGCAGCAGCAGTAGCGGTTCGTGTCGCCATTTGTGTGCAGCGTTTCAGCGAAGATGTTCACATGAAATTAAATAGATCTGTCAAACTCGAGGAGGCGGTCGTGTGTCCGATCAACAAGCCCTTCAGACCCGGCGAACTGTGCGGGACGTGTCAGCGCTGTGCGGTTCGGCTCCAGTAAATAAACCGCTCCGCCGCTCGGTTAGCGTCTCCAGCTACAGTCACACAAACGGCTTCCGCCAGTCTGGACGGGTTTGAGAGCAACTCCGCGGTTAACTTTTCCCTTTTCGGGGCTTATTTTTATACATCCACGTCTCTCCACTTCGGGTAGTCTTTAGTTTTTTTCATTTTACGAGGTTAACCCCGCGCTGTTGAGTCAGCTAGCTGTAGGTTACACCCTTTCAGGCATGTCGTTTGATCCGCAGTAACTCCACAGTTCAGGAGGGCTAGTGAGGACAAAACACTCATCCGAGCTGAAACAAGACCCCAGCAAACCTCGTGTAAGGTTTTACATTCGCTCCAGATTCTGGTGGATGTACTTTACCCTAACGTCTGGACCTTATTTGTATTTTTTTGTCTACTGGAGTTAAAGCTGGCGACACCGCAGAGCTTCAGCTAAACGGAGTAAGTAGTAGCTAAAACTCATCAGTGTTGAATCCAGTGGCTGACATGAGCACTTTTATTCAGTGTCGTTATCTCTCAATATAATGATGGGGGAAATAGCTGTCCGTGGTTAACGTTAGGTGGCAGACGGTGGGAAACTGCCAGCGCAGAGGTGAAGTGGCCTTATCGTGAGCAGTGGGAGTGCTCCTGAGGCCTTCAGCTGGAGCCAAACAGGAGGAACAAGTTTTACGAGAACAGCATCGAGAAACGCAGTCTGAGATCAGTGTCCCAGGGCTGGGCGGTACTTCGCCATGCTTTGCACACAATCACGGTATCAGATGATCATACACGTTTGCGTTAGAGAGTGAGTGGATGAGCCCGTGCTACCCGAGGGTTAGTGATGTGGCACAAACCTGACAAGGCCTGTTTTAACTCAGATTGATTTTTTTTTTTTTCCCTTCTTGTAAACATCTAACCAGACAGAAACCACAGTTCTAGGAAAGCAACTCATTAAGTTGAATGTGTTTAGACCGAAGCAGTCTGGGAATGACAAACCCGGCGGTTTGCAGCCAGGTCCCGGATACCTTTTAAAGAGCCCATATCCTGTTTGTGTAGTGATCTAATGGCCTCTCTTCTGATTGGCTGCCCTGCATTGGCTCATTTAGAAAAGCAGTGCATACTGAAACACTTCTTATAACTTCAGCATGAGTGGGCGTGGCTGATCGGACAGGCAGACAGATGTTAATGTTCTTGACATCACAGAAGGGAAAGTAGCTTTGGGTGATCAGCATTGTAGCCTCACTGCTAAGCAGAGTTGCTTTGGCCTGTAAACTATGTTTAAAATGTCTACTGTCAGCTGTGTGCTGGACTGTGCTGGTTGTGAGTATCTTTAATTGCTAAAATGTCTGTCTACTCAAGCGTATTCGTGAGGAAGGAAGTCTGCTGGCTCCTCAGTTACTTTTTAATCCTTCTCAGTTAGCTCCTAATTCCCTAATTCAGCACCTGGGCTGCATTGCTGTTGCTCCCACACCTCTCGCACGCTTTTAATTTGAAAGCGTCTCTACTAGAAGAATGGCTCCCGACAAACTGCTATATTGGTAGATGTTGGATGTATGAAAAAGTTCCAGTGCAGCTCTATAAGGAACTCTGTGCTTGAGATTTTCCTCTTAGTTGGTATCTTTTGGTACCTGCTTTTTACTTCTTCTTGGGTCACTCTTTTTGTTGGTGGCTAAGATCTGTGCTCATTATCTCAAGGTTTGTGAGTCTTCTCTAAATTCTTCGTGAATTAATCTCTAGGTAGTTTAGGTAGGTTGCCTTTGTGGCAGTAACAGCCTCTACTTTTCTTGGAAGGCTTTACACTAGTTGTTGAAACATTGTTGTGAGGCTATGATTGCGTTTAGCCTCAAGAACGTTAGTGAGATCTCACACTGATGTTGAATGATGGTTCTTGGTCATAAACACCACTTCAGCTCATCTAGTAGGTACTGGATCACTCCATCACTTTGCAGAACACCAGTGTTGAAGGGGCTTTGTTCCTCTCTAGCTGATGCTCGATATTGGTCATGGTGTCCTTATGCTTGTGTGTGGCTGATTTTAAGAATTCCCATTCATTGCTTGTTTTAAGGAGATTATTTAAATACACCTGTATCTGCAATGAAAGCGCATTATAATGATGTAGTGAATCCTTGGTGTAGTTCTGTGTAGTCACTAGGTCTGATGCTTGTGTTAATTTCTGCCATCCACAGTCTCTCCACATAATAAATATAACTGTGCCCATGCTGTTTCTCATCACACAGTAATCTGCCTCCCACCCTTGTGGTGCGAGTGTTCCAGACTGCGTTTGTAGCTGGAGGTTGTGGACAAAGTCTGTTCGTTGGTGATGTCTGAAGGAGAAGGTAAACAATCCACTGCTCCTGCTCCAACGTCCACCATGGAGGTCAAGCCTGAGTCGGCAGCCTCTGTCCCTGCTGGCCAGGGTGTCTCCTCTGTGTCTCCTCCAGTCTCCACAGTAACACAGGCTCCTCCAGCGACCACTGCAGCCACAGAGGACGAGGAGGAGGAGAGCGAAGATGAGTCTGAGATTCTGGAAGAGAGCCCATGTGGACGCTGGCAGAAACGCAGAGAGGAGGTATTGTGCTTTAATACTGTGGCAGGACTGTAAATAATGATGAATTGTAATATTCAGCTGAAATACAGTACAGCCTAGAATTAAGATATTTAAAGCAAAAGCTCTCCATATACGAATATTTGCTAAAATTACAATTACAATTTTTTTTCAATAATAAATAATATAATATTATTTTTAATAATATTTATACAGTATTTATAATAATAATAAATACTATAAGAGCTTCTGATATAGTATTTTAGTATGTGTGTTTATGTATTTGTATACATTTGTCATTTAAATCATTTGTACATTTGAAGCAATGTTTCCAATTAAAATAAACACATTACGTTTCAAGTTAAAAAAATTGTTCTATGCAAATTCTTCACAATGAAATGACGTGTGCTGTGTACATGTGAGAGTGTCTCTCACTAAGTGTGTGGAGGGATTTAAATCTGTTTGGACAGCCCTCGATCAGCTGCACATGGCTATAGCCCTAACAATTCAGAGGCCCTGGGCGGATCACAGGTCATGGCCCAGTTAATGAGGGCTGAAGTTGCTGCTCTACTTTGCTGTTGAACCCCTGGAAATGCTACGATAGCAGATAGAATGTTGTGTATTCACCAAAAAAAGAGAACAGTTTCATAAAAGGTTCATCAATGTTTTCCACTATGTTTTCCCTTTATTGATTAGGCACCTTTGGGTCGTTTAAGCCTTTTTTTCTGGCTTGTTCATCTAAACACATTTTGTAAAATTCCTTCTGTTAGCATCTTGACAAGCCACAGATCCTAGGAGATCCATGAGTGTTCTTGTGGGTGTTTTGATGAATCATAATTAAAATAATGCAGGTCAATCTGTGTCTCATCAGTGGTTCAGTAGGGTCCTTAGGATGTCAGATTTATTGGTAGTAAGTAACATGTTCAATTCTCCACAGGTCAACCAGAGAAATGTTCCTGGCATCGATAACGCCTACTTAGCCATGGATACAGAGGAGGGAGTGGAGGTGGTGTGGAATGAGGTCATGTTCTCCGAAAGGAAAAATTTCAAACTGCAGGAGGTACGGTTGAATTATTTGACAGACAAAAGCGCACGTGCAGGCAGGACTCTGACCTACAAAAATCAGCCCATTTAATGAGTTGTGGGCTGATTTCCATTGAACTTGTTAGTTTCCTTGGCTCTTTGTCAGTCTTTCTTTTACCTTATCAGCAAAGCAGAGAATTGGCATCACTGCTCATTAGCTACCTGCAATGCATGTTCAAAAATCTAAACAGCATTAGCTTGCTGTCCACTTTGGCTGTAAGCTCCTTACCCACAGTTGTTGGACGTATCAGCTGCCAAACCCTCCAGACGCCTCAGTTGCTTATAAAATGAACAAAGAGAAAAGTGTTTATTGTTGGTACAGAACTTCAGACAGAATAGCCTGTTCTGTATTTTGGATATACTTTACCCCTTTTACCTTCATTAGCTGTTAATCAGGTTATTCATCTGGTCCATCTGTTTTGCGACAGTTAATGTGCTTCTCTGAATAGAAGTATATCTTGGGTTTTAATCAGTTATTATAAATGGGTCAAGTCACAGAGCTAAACTGGAGAATGAGGTAATATGTAAAAACATGTCTCTAATGGACATGGCATGCAGACATTAACATAATAAAAAGACCTTGAACCCTAGCTGTATCTGAGATTTAATTTAAATATTAATAATGAATTATTGTGAATTATTCACTGTTTACAGTCAATTCTTCAGTGTCTCTCATGAATTTAGGGTCAACAATACATTATTAAATATCACATGTGAAGTATTCAGTATCTGATTTTAAATCATTCAGTGTCTACAATCAACTTTTCAGTATCTACTATAAAAGTGTACTATAAAATGAATATGAAGTTGTGGTATTGGCCCACATACAGGACTACATTCCACAATTTGGAAATTTCCAAAAAAAACTCTCAAAGACTTGAGCTCATGCAGTTTTTGTTAGTGTATTTATGGATTACATTGTAGAAATAAGGTTAGATTAACCTAATTATGTGTACAACACATTCTTGACATTGTTTTAATTATAGTGCAATAGTAGTGTCCAGTACATAAAAGTCTTGCTTATTTCACAAGTAGCCAAATGATTGATAATAGAAGAGTAGGCATATTAGTACTGCATTATACATCCATATACTACATTGTGAGCTTATATTGCATATGGCTTTTGTAAAGATTTTGGACTGATCATTAGGGTATTGTCAGTTACTCACTAGCCCTACACTCGTTATTTAGTTTTGTTTTTGTTTTGTTTTGTTTTTTTCAGGAAAAAGTGAAAGCAGTGTTTGACAACTTGATTCAGCTGGAACATTTGAATATTGTGAAGTTTCACAAGTACTGGGCTGATGTGAAGGAGAACAGAGCCAGGGTAAGTGACTCAGCAGCAATGTTCAAGTACAGCAGAGGAGAAAACAATCCTGATTAAGTTCATTTTAGATTAAAGGTAGGGATCAGTGGTGATGACCGATTTGGGCCTAATCTGTGTTCAGTGCGTGTATGGCAAAAGCTGTTTGTTGTGAAATTAAGACTTTAAATAGTTGTAAATGCTTATTTTCCCCCAAACTGTACTCCTCTTAAAAGCAGGAATATAAAACTGATGTGAAATAACTGTCCATTTAAAATACTCACCTTGTCATTACTCAGCATATTAGACATGACATGATATTTCTTTTCTTATACAGAAATTAAAATCTTGGGGATTGGCTAATTTAGTGTTTTTCTTAAACACTTCAAGTTAGATTTGTAAATTTTCCCTCTGAAATCCAATTCTGCTTTTTCTGGAGGTATCAGAACTATATTTACACCTGAAATAACCCTGCAAATATTCTTCCCATCAGGTTATTTTTATCACAGAGTACATGTCCTCAGGGAGTCTGAAACAGTTTCTGAAGAAGACAAAGAAAAATCACAAGACTATGAATGAAAAGGTATGATTTTTATAAAAAAAAAAAGGGGGGGGGTGGCGTTGGTTAACTAGTGTACTCTCATTTAACCCTTCACTGATCTAAATAGCCTGTATTTCTTGTTGGTAACTGTCCTGTATCTTACTAGCTTACACTGTGCTTTTCTTCTAGGCATGGAAACGTTGGTGTACGCAGATATTGTCTGCTTTAAGGTCAGTTTGTCACATGCTTGTCCTTGAGTAAAGGCCTTCTCGACTCTAGTTGTTCTTTGACTTTTAAGGCAGGACTTGCTTAGAATTGTCTTTACAGCTGTACTCATTTCTGTAAACGAGAGACATTTTTAAATGATACTGATATAGACCAACCCTGCTGTTCTTTACTTCTGCATTGCTATTTTTTGGGCACCTGCTTACATTTTCATCCTCTCTTCCTACAGTTATCTGCATTCATGTGAGCCCCCCATAATCCATGGAAACCTGACTTGTGACACCATCTTTATACAGCATAATGGCCTCATCAAAATTGGCTCAGGTGAGCTACGGCATACTCTAGTGAGTCAATAACGGTGTTCTTCAGAGATCTTTGATTTATGTTGTTCTGATTTTCTGTGTTTTTTGTTGCAGTGGCTCCAGACACCATTAATAACCATGTTAAAACTTGTCGGGAAGAACAGAAAAGTTTGCATTTCTTTGCACCAGAATATGGAGGTGAACTTGCTTGACTTACATTAAGCTCTGTTTTAGGATAAAGCTGAGATGTATTGTCAACAGATACACTATAGAGGTCACTGTTATACGTGTTGCTGCCTCGTTCATAGTTGGTCAGATGGGAATGTAAATGAATGTAAATACGACTCTTCTTTCCTTACCTTCAGCTGTTGCCAGTGTCACCACAGCCGTGGACATTTATTCCTTTGGAATGTGCGCCTTAGAGGTGAGCGATGAGTCTGGCCTTTGTATGTGTGCTTCGGGTGATACCCTGGAAAAGCCTAGAGCATTTGTTTCATCTATCCCTCTGTGTGTTCACAGATGGCTGTGCTGGAAATCCAAAGTAATGGAGAGTCGTCATATGTGTCGCAAGAAGCCATTAACAGTGCCATCCAGTCTTTGGAGGACCCCCTGCAGAGGGTAGGTGCAGGATTAATGTGTCCTAAACCGGAAATAATGATCCATATGATTAAGTAAAGGCCTGCCCACAAAACTGTCTCTCTTTTTGGTTGCTGGTATGTGCAATGTATAAATCAATATCAAATAGGGGAGTGATCTCATGGATTCCACAGACACAGTGGTTTTCTTCTCCTGTTAAGTTGCAATTTTTTGTGAGATATGAGGTTTTTACACATGTTGGTGGGGAACCAGTCTGAATGCTTCAGAGCACCAAAACTCACATTTTTAATGTATTTTTAAAAAGCAATCTTTAAAGCGAGCTGTCTGTCATGTGTGAGCCTATGTTTGTTGCTTTATGTCTGAACATGTAGGAGTTCATTCAGAAGTGTCTAGAAGTGGACCCCACTAAAAGGCCCACTGCAAGAGAGCTGCTTTTCAATCAGGCTCTGTTTGAGGTGCCTCTGCTGAAGCTGTTGGCAGCACACTGCATCGTCAGCCATCAGCGTGAGTCTCCACTTCTGTCAGAACTGATTGTGTGAGATGCAGTTGCCTAAAAGCCTTGATCAGAAAATCATCAGGACATGCAATGTATATATCAAGATTGCTTGTGAAAAACTAAATCTGCTTTCTTTTGTAGACATGATTCCTGAAAATGCATTAGAGGAAATTACTAAGAACATGGACCCTAATTTGGTGATCATGGAGAGGAAGGAAGTGCAGCTGAAGTAAGTGTGTCCTACTGTGTCAATTCTAATCATGTAACTTGGTCATGAGGTCTAAGCATGTGAAACTCTGAAGAAAGACCTATTATACAACTAGTCATTCAACTAGTCTTTCCTTTAATAGGCTCTCCCAGTTTCCTGCTCTGGAACTCGACAAGTTCCTAGAAGATGTGAGGTAAGAATCATAAACGGCAAACATCTATGAAGATGGGGGTGGGGTGGGGGATACAAAGAGTATCCTCATATAGTTTTTGTGGGCTATGACCTGAAGTCAGGTGCTTTTGTCTTCCTGCAGGAATGGGATCTATCCGCTGACAGCGTTTGGCATGCCTTGCCCACAGCAGCCCCAGCAAGAAGCAGTGAAGTCCCCCATTGTGCCACCCTCTGTCAAGACACCCACGCCAGAACCTGCGGAACTCGAGACCAGAAAGGTGAGGAAATTATGGAATAGCAGAGCGCAGGTGCAGAGGACAGGTTTTGAATGGTTTCTGGTGGTCAGATGTACAATATAGTGCTTACTGTTCAAATGAAGTCACTCTTCTAACTTGCTGATTGGCTGGTCATTTACATAGATACGTAAGTGAGTTGTGAGTAATGAGTCCTGTTTGGCTTAATTAGTTCATTAATACACTCCAGAGGTGAAATATGGGATTTCAATTTTGCCGCACCTTCACCATACTAGCCAGTGTATTTAGCAACCTTGGTGTCTAGGCATCTCTTATCTAGAATGCAGTGTCAAACAATGTATTAAAGTCTGAGATTAGATAGCAAAACTAATGCTCTTTAAGGCATATTGAATGACTTGGTCAGTCAGTTTGATTAGTTACACCACATTTTTGAGAATACATATAATTCAATTATGTGACATGCCTTATGAGTATATTTTGACCAAATAACCCCCTAACCATAGCAGCAATTTGATTGGTACACAGTTCAGAACAGCAGCTTATTAGCTGTGCTCTGTAATACTTCCAAAGTCAAAAGTGTGATGTTTGTTGCCATTTAAGGTGCTTCAAATGCAGTGTAACATTGAGCCAGTGGAGGAAGGAGCAAAACATCATGTGAGTCTGCTTTTTTTTACGTGTTGATCATTTGCCCTAGATCAAACAAGCTGTCTAGTCTTAGTAAATCGCTAATGCTTTTTTTGTGTGAACAGTTGACCTTACTGCTAAAACTGGAAGATAAGCTGAACAGACATTTGAGTTGTGACTTGGCACCAAGTAAGTATTTTCACTCCACCTTACATTTCCAATTCTCTGTATGATTTGTTTGTAAATGAAATGTGAAATTAAGCCAGTGTTAATTTTTTTTATTCATCATATATTGTTAACTTTTTTTTTTATTTACTAACGAAAAGGCTTAACCCATATTACTGTGTGTCTGCAGATGAGAATGTGCAAGAGCTGGCAGTGGAGCTGGTTCAGCTTGGCTTTATCAGTGAGGTAAGCTCCTCAACACTGATTTCAGACCTATCAGTAATGCAGAGTCACATTTCAGTCTAATATTGGTGCCTTAAATTGGCGTCACACTCCGACCAGCATTGCAGCTCCTTAGAACATCCTGGCTTATGATCTGGTACAGCTGCATGCTCTTAGGTGCAGCTGAAATTAGTGATTTTTTTTTAAATCATATCATTTTAATGACAGACTATTTGTTTCCTTGTCAATGATGTTTAGCTTCAGTTTAACTATTTTTATTTAGGTAAGCCAACATCATAATTTTAAGCTCCTTCAGTATCCTTTTTTTTATGTGCCATTAAGTTACCTCCCACGGTTTACCTCCCACGGCCTTTGATCCTCCTGGATCTCAGTTTGATTGACGGAGCCCTGTAGGGAATTGCTGATATAACACCCCAACCTAGAACGCTTTTTCAAGAAAGCAGGTCGTTTCCAGTTATACCATAATTATTTTGGGGGAGAAAACTGCCTGATCTTTAATTTAGCTCTGTTTAAAATATCAATACAATCAATCTGTTGTGGACAAACGCTTGGCGATGAAGAATCTGCAGAACTTGTCTTGAAGCCTGTGAAAAACCTGTGCTGTAGTAAAGAAAAGGCTGATGTCATTGCCAAAACAGGCTGGTCATACAAGATACACATGGGAACTAAAGAACACCACACACTATTGGTTATTGCCTGATGTGCTAATTTACACATTACAAACCACACTGTAATTAGATTTCATTCAGACTAACCAGAGATTAGAATCTCAGGTTATAAGTCCATATACAAGTGACATGAAATGAGCCAGGTTGAAAATGGATGTAACTAAATGGGCCTTTTAATTATTTTTCTGGCAAAGAGAAAAAGCTCTGTAAATGATTTGCTGCTTACTATTCTTTATACCTTTGTAGCAGATGTCTATTACGAGGTATAAGTAGCAGTGATTGAATAATCCTTGCATCTCTTTCATTTACTGTTGTGCCGTTGTTTATAGTCCCCCTCCACAATTCAAGCACACCTGATAAAGATGAGAAAATTGTAAGATGAATTTCTTTAAGCTCGCACTGCAAATTTAGTTCTTTCCTAATTTAGAATCTCTCCAGGTCCTCCCCTGTGCTGGACAGAAATGGACAGAAAATGCAATGCCAAGCCCACCTAGAGTGTTTGTTGAGATAAAGCTAAATTGTCATCTTGCAGGGTTTCAACATCAAGTAGCATTCTGCAACCTCCAGGCACTTTTGTTTGTGGCTCAATGAGAGAAGGGGCTTTTCCAGCATATTAGTGTGGTGACCCCAAGACACTACTGTGTTGTTTTGTTTTTCCCTATGCTGATGAATAAAAAAAGGAAATTTGACCCCCGTGCCACCTGCTATAGATACCCTAATGAATAGAAAGTCATGTATTACTGATGGACTTTTCTCAGATTTGTCAGATTGAATTTACTTTAAAAGTTGATGTTTCTTTGTGAGTTTAAGGCAATTCATGAAAAGGTGAAAAACATAATTTGCATTTCTGTCTCCAACCCTTCTCCATTTACACTGTCTAATTCTCTTACACACTCTCTTACTGTCTGAAGGGCGACCAGCCGCGTCTCACCACAGTGTTGGAAGAGGCCTTCTCAAAGTTCTACAGCAGGAACGGTTCTCTCAACCCTGTCACTGTCTCCTCATAGCGGAGGACGAGCTGCAGTTTTCTCCATCGCTCCTCATCCTCGCGCTTGGGACGGGACCCTGGCGCTTTATTGCTCGGCGGACTGGGTGAAAGCTTTGCAAGGATGGCTCAGGAGACTTTGACTTGTGCAAATAAAAAAAAGAAAGGAAAAAAAAAAAAAAGCAAATTTCCCCAATTCCTGCGCTCTATTCTTCACACCGCTGTAGGCAGCAGAAACTGTTGCCCGATGTTTGTGTACATTTGTGTACTCTTCATGTAGCCATCTGCTTCAAAAGAAGAAAAACAACAAGGTTATTTAAGTCAGTATTACAAGCTGTGTTTTTTTGGAACGTTTTTACTTGCAGTATCTGTGGGATGGGTCCCTTTTTGTTTTTTCTGTTTTTTGTTTTTTTCTTACCCCCCTCTTCCCTCTTTGGAAGCACACCATGTTGCAAGTATGAATTGGTCTTGCTCTACCTAGACTTTATTCTTAGTGAAATGAGAAGTAGTCCAGCATTTATGGCTTTAACAAGTTCCCAAGAAGCATAAAGTATGACCTGCTCGTCATTGTCTTACCTTTTTAAGGTGCCCTAGTTAGGATTAAGTCTGAAGGCCATAAATCTAAAGCAAGCATTAAAAGAGCATCACTAAGCCATTGATTATCACCACAGTTTCTGTCCCAAAGGTACGAATGTGTTTTATTCTGTTACAAAAGCAACATGCGCATCTTGTCATTATCAAGAACTAAAACCGCCTCAGAATACAAAGGAAAATCTTAATTGGAGCACCTTTAAAGGTAAACAGTACCTGTGGTTCAGTTTTCACCTGCAATGCAAAATCGAAAAAGCCAATACTGTGAAAGGGAGGGGCTGTCAGTGTTTGGGTGGGGAAAAGTGCAGATTATTTATCAACATTATATACGTAAGGACTATCTTAAAGCGTGTTTCACTCTCAACATTGTGGCAACTATTTGTGAATGTATGCTCTCGTTTGCTGTATATTTCTTTTTTTTCCCATCTAAATGGTGTGTGAAGAAAAGGGCACTTGGTTTGACCATTTTTTACCCCACCCCCCAGTATAGATGAGTTTGGATAGATTACTAATCTACACCGTTTATGATTTGTTAATACGTGCCTTCAATAGATGAAGAAAAGACACACTCGGCCCTTGTTTAGATGGCAGTTGTTTAGCTCTTTTTAATGACTATTTGCTGGTTACTGATAGACGGTTTCTGTTGTTCATTACGTAACAGATGTCGGCTCTTTAGACATGCATGCATGTATAAATATCTAAGTTGATCTATCCTTTTAAAGATGTACTTTTGCATTTGAATGCAGCACTGCAATTTTTTTTTTTTTTTTCTTCTCCCCAAAACATGGTTTAATGAGGGTTTGTAATCAGCTCCAATTCCGTGGTTACGAGGATGGAATCTGTTGAACTGTAACTGCAGGTGTCATGCCTATAAATGTTTTTTTTTTTTTTCCCCAGCAGTTATTGTTGGTATTTGGTAGAAAAAAGGTCAACATCTAGATCCTCGCTTATCTGATGTTTATATATATAAACATGATTGTGGTGCACTTCTGAACAACCAATTCTTCAGTACATAACTCTGCACCAGTTTACAGTTGTCCCAGTTAAACAATGAGGGTTAGATTACTGACTTAGGTTTTGTAGTGTCCTCATGAGATGACTTGGTTAACCAATCAACCAGTTGGTTAAACGCAGTTTCCCAAGTGATGATCAACCTCCAAAAAAAATTGCTGCCTTGGCCAATGGGTCATATATAGACATTTGAAACAACTGACTAATAAAAAGTAAACCAGAGATGCTCCTTTATTTGGTTTTAATATTATAAACCTGTTTCTCTGAACATCTTGGGAAGTGCAAAGCCTTCATTGTTTAGAAGCTCACAACATTGTGTCCTTTTTTTTTGTGCACCAGCCAAACATCTTGACGATCGGGTTGACAATGACTCTTACGTACCTAAGAAAAGTGGGTCAAGGTTTGTAGTTAAATGTCTCCAGTTTTGGAAGACTATTATACTGGATGCTCTGGATTCTCAGAACAATCATGTTTATTGTTTATCTTACACAGGACAGTATGTAGCTTGTAACTGCTTTGACAACACAATTCCTCTTCTGTATCTTTTTAAAGTTGCACCATTTCTTGTTATAAAGACAACACTTAGAGCACTTCTGATTGTGAGTCTGTCATGTTTTCATCCCCAACAGTCAAACCAGCAGTCGGCAAATTACGTTTCAGATGAAATGCAGGGTCAGTTATTGATGGAGTTGTTTAAAAAGTATTTTTATTTCTCATTCCAAAAAAATACTGGAAGAAAATGGTAGCCCTTATGCACAAATCCACAATAAAACCTCAGAACTGATCATTATTTATTATAATTCAAAAACAATCATGTTACATAAATCAGCATGCAGACCAACACCATTAATCCAGTATCTCATTTTGTTTTAGGGAAAAGTACATCAAGCCAGAAAAATAAATATTTTGTTAAAAAAACACCCCATTGACACATTAAAAAGGCAACAGGTCCAAAGACATGAAAACCTACAAACATTTTTGGGAGTCAATTTCTTTACAATGTGTATAATGTAAAAAGGAATACAAAACCATACAAAGCACTTATATTCACATAACTGACGATAGGTATTGGCCTTTTATGCAAATTAAGTCTGTTTGAATGTTGTATTGAGGCACAAAATTACTTGTTGTCATGAAAATAGTCATGGCCTCTTAACTACCTCAGCATAGCATCACACTCAGGGGAATCCAGCTGTGGTCCTGGATAGGGCTGTGTATTGAAATTCAATACTTAGAATAAGTGAGCCAATAAGCTTGCTGCTTCCAGCATGTAGACTGGTGACTGGCTAAATTACATTCCGTATGCATACGGATACCCAGCCCTAGTCCCAGAGGACTGTGAGTCCTGCAGTGTTTGGTGATTTCTCTGTACAAACATCTAATAAACCTCAACAGGACAGCACAATCTAATGTTAAACATTTTTGTGAAATTGGTCCTTGCTATATTTAAGTACCAAACTCAAATTGTTCCTAATGAGTCTTGAAAGGTGTTTTGTGTGCATCAATACATTCACATGTAAGTAAGGATGGTAAAAAATAATGCAGACTGATCTTGCCCTATGTCATATCAAAGATTGACAAATCTGTTGCAAAGCAATACATATATGATATAATTATGTTTTTTTCATCCATATCATGCAGCTATATTCCCATCACTTCCATTTTTCGTGTTTCATTTTTTTTCCCTGAGGTTCATATGTATGTGTGGTTTTGGTACCATATCCATGACCAAGTTCCAGCCTCTCTGTCTCACTTAGAATTAAACTGTCCTCTTTTGTTACTGTGCCTGTAAGAGTGACTTAATAAGTGGATATATGGAAATATGCTGCTTTTCATGACATCACATAACACAAATTTAAATAAAAAAGTCCTTTTTCAGCTTTATTTCCATATATATGAATGCATGGATGGGCATGGATTGTACATTTTAAAACTCTGCAAAGGTCAGAGACCACCCTTAGTTTATTTAATTCACAATCTAAACTGCCATTCATATTTAGCTTCAGGAGAAAAAAACAAAACATTGAACAAAAAAAAATGACCATAAACAACTAAATCTAAGATCAGATGTTTCAGCATTGAATGAGTCATCCTTTACCTTGCATTTTTTTCAGGAGACTCACTTTTAGTGTTTCTCTCACATCTTCAACACTCAGTCTTAGAAGTCAAAGCTTTTACTGTTTCTTACCATCCAAGTCGTCCCAAACACATTCAAAGACGTTGAGGTCTGGACTCTGGGGTGGTAACTGTGAGGTCATTGCAGCAACTGTTATGGGTCCTATTTTCACAGTATATTTTAATAATAAAAGATTTGGACTTTTCAAGTTTCTTCTTATGCAAGTGGATTATCATACCAAATATCCTCAGAAATACCTCCTAAATAGTGGAGCATTATGCACTTATGACTGGATGTTAAATAAATGAAGGGTGGTCTGAGTTTGAACACTACTTTGTACTACATCAAAACTGCTTGTCCATGAAACTGACCCTTTACTGCTGAGTTAAATCAGGTGTTTCAAAAGGACAAATCACCAAAATCACCTTCAAGGACTGCAGCTGGACCCACAAAGCGTTTCTTGAAATTGCCACAGACTGACAAGTAAAAACATGTTCTGAATGGCCTTGCTGTTATAAAAAGCCAGTCTAGAGGTACCCAAGAGAGGTGTGTTAAACGTTTCAAAAAGGTCAGTGTTACTTTCGTCTGTTCTTCTGTAGCACCACAAATCAGTTGTACAATCAGCTTTGTGTTCTCAAGAACCACTGGCTCCAAGAAAGGTCATCTAAAGCTCCCCACTGTCTCAGAGGTGTAAACTTCACACAGAAGGTTGCTGGCACTGTCAGGGAAGCCCAGGCGCGCTACCTGATCGACAATCAAGACGCCCTACATTTGGACTGTAAGAACGAGCTGATTAAAAACAGCTTAAAAAACAAAAGGCCTCCGTTTTTGTCACGTGTCAGAGTGTCTATTTCTTAAGACACTGGTACATGAGCCCTCGGGGGTTCAGGACGTAGCGCTCAGAGTTGAGAAACTTGAGGTACTGCGGCATGGCTGAGCGTGGAGCTACGTAGGACATACCTGGAGCAACTGCCATCACCTCAGCAATCTTCTGCTTCATCTCCTTGATCTCCTGGTCTTGCTTCACAAGTTTAACTGCAGAAGAAAAAAACATTTAGGTAACATTAGATGCCTAGCTCACTGATAGATGATCTCACTTTTAACAATTTTTGAATTCTTTTATTATAGTATAAATCTGCAGTGTTTGTGTTTTGTAGGTTCTAAAAAAAACTGCTGCAGGATGCTGTTGGATGAGAAAGATTATTCAATTATTCTCAACATAGTTTCAATAATACCAGTAGATATTGTATTTATTAGGTCATATATTATTCCTTAAGTCCTTGAATGTTGAAATTCTGTATTCACGTTTTTTCCAACTCCACTCTCTGAAACATGCAGGCAACTTTGGTAAAGTGGGCAGAACACAGCTCATGAGAACTGCATAACACTGCAGTACCGAGAATATCTGTGTAAAATCCTGTAATATCCCTCAACCATGTCAGTCCACATGCTTATTTTGCTTTCAGTGATGGTTCTGCATTTCAAAAGTTCAGAAATGCATATGTAAAGTGTGTCCTTTAAGGGTGGTTAAATGCAGAACTCAATACATTCCTTTCACAGCAGTGTGATGAGTATGCCATAGATTTAGCACTGAATGTTTCAACGATGGATGTAGCATGCACAGGTCAATGCAACAGGCCAACAAAAGTGCAGATTCTTAGCTTTCAGTTGATGCAATGATGTAAGTTTGATCATTTTATTAACCAAATTAGTTTTTTATTACAACTTTAAACTTTAAAAACATAAAAAGTGCTATTACTATTGTTTAACGATGTAGTTACATTTGCATACGTTTTACATAGAAGAAATGTATAGCAAAATATTGATATATATGACCTTGAGCTATCTCCAGCTGTCTCCGGGCATCCCCCAGTGCAGAGAACAGGTCCAGTTTGAGGCGGGTTTCTGCACTCAGGTTGTATTCTAAGTGCTGAGCTTTGTCCTGCAGGGAAGAGAGTGCTGAGAGCAGAGCATCAGCTTCCTGCTCTGTGCATCTGTGCTTCTGAAGGCTCTGTGGACAAGCAGGCAGACAGTGTTGATCAGATACGCACCAATTTCGATACGCAAAATTTCAATTTCAGATACGCAAAATTTCGTAAAATTTTGAGTTTTACTTTGTGAGGAATCTGCAGTGTGAACTGTTTTTCCAGTATGGCAGTAGAAACTGTAAGGTGATTTTAAACCAGTAAGAATCTGCAGTGTGAGTTTTTAGTTTGAAAGTCTTTATTTATTAAATTAAGACTAAATTGTTTGAGTGTTTTAATTCCGGTATAAATCTGCAGTGTGTTTATTTCTTACAGTCTGACAGTAATCACTGTGGAGTGGATGATCTGTAGCAATCGTAGGTAATTTGGGGAAACCACAGATACTTTACACAGTACTAATTACTCTGGTAAAACAAATCCACTCAAACAGTGCTTAAAACAGATTCAGTATTGTCACTGATTTTATCATGTAAAACTGCTTGGCAACTCATCCTGAATATAGCCTTAGTGCTCTGTTGACTGTTCTGGGCATTTGGTGAATGGGGTATATGTTGAAACTGAGGTAACATTCAGTAGTTTTCCTGGTTTGCTCAAATGGGTGGCGCTGTACAAAATTAATTAACAGAAAATTATACAGAATGTCAAAATTTTCTGAATATTTGTGCAGGGACGTCTTAGAATAGTCATCATGTGTTTGTGTTTTGTAAGTTCTTAGAAATAAAAGCAATACACAGCGATGCAGGATATGTAGCCAGGCTGAACTGAAGGAATTTTTCTTTTAATATTCCACACTACTTCAATGACCCCAAAACACCCCCCCCCCCCCCCCCCCCCCCCCAACAGTAGTTTCTGTACTTTATTTCATAAGTGTTTTTATTTAGGGTCAGTGTAGCAGTGTAAAATGGTGCTAAATGTGAAATGTAAAAATTTGTTAATTTTTTAACTCAAAAAGCATGAAGCACAACCTTAAGCACAAAAACACAACACCGCAGTATGATTAGTTAGCTAGGACAGCTAGGACAGCTGAACGCACTTGGAGGAGAACATTAACTGGCAATTCTGTTACATCAGCTAACAAGACACCCACAGGGGCTAGCTTCACACTGTGTAACAGGGGAGAGGGCTCTTGAACTACTTGCCACAGATAGCTGGGGCATTTTTAGGAACTGAACCTGCGATATTCCAATGATAGGACCATCGCTTAGACAGCTGCACCACTACGATTACACTGAGTAAGAGTATTGAGTATATAGTATAAGGGCAAAAATATTTGGATACCTGCCTATTCATTGTTTCTTCTGAAAACAAGGGTATTATAAAAATAGTTTATCCTGTTTCTCCACTGTCCAAGAAAGAATTTCTACTACATTCCCAACTCAACAACTCCCCAATGCACCATCATTCCAGTAAACATAGTTCTGCTGCTCCATAGCTAAATGCTGGGGTGCTTAATACCTCTCCAACCCATACCTGGCATTAATGTAGTTTATCTTTGACAGTTGCCATTTGCCTCTAAATGAATGACAAAACCTTAAGGTATCAGAGGTTTGAAACTGGAAAGGAAAAACAAACAAATAAACAAAAACTCTTATCCTTGGACCTCTCAGCTGAAGCAGAGAACTAAAATCCAGGACAGATCAGTACTAAACATGGAAATTAAACAATTATTTACAGATAATCATGAAAAACATCAATTAGTGGTCCCAGCCCTATCTATAACAGCCTTCCTCAATAAAAGGGTACACATGCAATTCATGTGGACTGAAACAGTTGTAGAAACATTTGTTCCATGTCACTGCCAAACGAAATTTCTAGGCATGCTATAAACATACATGCTACACTTAAATGGTGGCACAAGCAACATAAAATAAAACAAGTACAACCAAAAAAAACATATCCCCAGAAGTTCTCAATCCAAACACAAAAGCAACTACAAACATACAATAAGTGTGGTTTAATGCACATTCTGAGAAGCCACTAATTTCCACAAATGTCATACACAAAGGATGGGAACACACAAAACCACAAACGAAACATTACAACTACTCAGATGTGTTGTCCAATGTATTTGTGAACCATAGATTTTTACCTCCATTTCTTTTTCTAGAGCTAGCACTCGATTCTCTTTCCCCTGATAGTCCAGCTGTAGTTGTTTGTACTCTGTGTCTAGATCTCTAGCTTTTTTCCTTAACAGCTGCGTTTCAGTGTGTTCCTGCCTAGTGGATGAGGGGAGAAAATACAGCAGTTTGAACTGACAGCAAAAAATCGCCTCATGAACTGCTCTGTCCACATTAAAGCAAACTTTATTCAGAACTGAAATGGCCATGCTGCGACTTCAGGAGCGCATTTAGCATGGATGAGCAACTAAGCAAGCAGCAGTGTTTGTGAGATTACAGAGTCAACGCATTAATGATTTTGTTTCACACCTGTTCGATGCACTGCGAAGTAAGAAGGCCGCCTCGTCAAATTTCTGGGATCGAACCTCTGCAAGCTGTTTTTCCACCACCACTCTACTCTCTGTTTCTGCTCTTGTTCTCTTCTCCAACATGGCACAGCTCTGTTTATCCTTCTGCCTGGATTTTGTCAGATACTGAAGCCTTGAAAGAAGAGCAAGAGATTAGAAGGCACAGCAGAAGACTTCATCAGAAGATCAAATGAGCTGTGAGAACAGTAAAGAATCTGAAAATAGATTTTTGCGCCCAGTGGGCATTTTCCCCATTCTCTCTCCATTTTCAACCATTACAAGCTGAAAGACACTACTTTAGTTTTATTATTTTATTTAGTTATTTTATGTTTTAGTTTAATTATGTGGTAGATTATGTAATGAATTGCATTAATATTGTTTTTACATATGATTTTGGCAGCGTTTAGCCTGGATTTCAAACTTTTACTTTTTGTGTAAAAGCCAAGTGTAAAGGATGCCTATTGCAAAATCACACAACAACAACTTTAGTAAATTCAACTGGTATGGGCTACAAGCTCACAATATGCACTTTGTACAGAATTGGTCTGCTTGTATTAATTAGCAGCAGTTGAGATATTGATCGATATTGAACTCCAGCAAACTATCATTATTGCTAATGCTCACAGTGACTTGCAAGGGTTAAATGCTGTACATGCATTCGTCCAATTAGTTAAGCTAGGCTTTAGTAAAGGATCTCGGAGGAAAGCATGGCAACACATGTAAAAGAGCTCACTTGTTCTGCAGCAGCTCGTTTGCGTGTCTAAGCAGTGAGACCTCAGGCCGCAGGCTGTTCTCGCTGTTGGTGAGGTTACAGATGTGACTGCGTAACTCCTGCTCATTCTGTCGACTTGTCTGCAGCTCCATCTTCAGCTTTCTCATTTCTTGCTCCAGCCTACACCAAATAAAACAGAAAATACATTAGGCGTGTAAAACTGCATATAGCTGAAAGTGGTGATTCAGCTGCATTGACTTTTGAATGTCAGTCTGATTTTTTTATTATGTAGTAATGTAGCATGCATGAACTTTTGGGGACAATAATAAACTTCTATTTTCACACAATAAAAAATATTTAAATTATATAAATATAGTTTATTTTGAGTAAATCATTTTAATAAATAAGTCATTATAATAATCTTTACTAATACAGTAAAATATTACTTAGACATTTGTTCAGCATGAGGATTCTGAAGACTCTGGATGTTTGAGCTCCTTTCTGCTGTATCTGCGCTGGAGCTGATGGCTTTGGGGGGTTTTTGTTTCTTCTCCCCTTTGGTGGTATTGATGCTCACAGAGCTCTTCTGCACTTTAGTCTGGGAGCCCTTAGAGGCTTTCTGAGCTTTACAACCGAGGTCTTCTTGAGGTAGGTTTTCAGGGATGTCAGGTAGAGACGCTGAAGCTAAGCGCACTTCAGCTCCATGTGGCTTGGAACCCGGAAGCTGAGGGTTGAGGTCTCTTATCTTTGTGTCCCCGGAGTCTCTTTCAGTCCTGCCCTGAAGTCTGTGGAGCTGGAAGCAATCCTCAAGGTCCTGCTTGTCCTCAGATAAGATGGCATCATTTTGACATTGGTATTGCATGGGTGCTGGTTTGGTCCTCCATTTGGCTTCTTAAAAATTTAGGACAGTATGTGAAATTACCAATCAGTTATTACAACCCAGCAATTCCATATCAATTAGTATTCCTAATCTTAACATACAGATTTAGCTCTCTACAAGACAAAGCACAGAACAAATGAGGATAGGAGAAGCTGTCCTTGCCTTCCACCCCCAGCTTTGGGTAGAGTTGTGTGTATGGAGGTAGGGACTGTTGAAGGAGATGCATGTGCAATTCACTGTCACTCTGTACTCCTTTCTGAGTGCGAAGCTTGAAGATGCTGGAGAAGTAGCATGTTGCATCAAATCCCATGTATACAAGTGGATACCCAATGCTGGGAACAAGGGAACATTACATCTGCATGTAAATCCATTAACTTACAAGTACTCATTTGACAGACACATATTAATATACAGAGTTCATAATACTATGGGAATATCATTTTTAAAAATGACAAAATGGCAATATCAATATATAATCTTCAGGCTTTTAAAAAGTGGAACCCACCAGTGTGCAGCAAAGAGGTGAGACAGGTTGGCATATGGATTCTTAAGATCTCTTAGCCTGAGAGAGGCTTCCGTATATACAAGGAGAATCCATAAGGTTACAGTGGACATGCAGATGCCTTTCTCTGAGAAAGAAAGCATTGATAGTAATTTTAACTGACTGTGTCCATCCATTCATAAAATATCCAACAATTCATTCATCCATCCATCCATTCTCTAAATACGCATCCATCCATTCATTCATCAAATCTCCAAAAATTCATTCATCCATCCATTTATCAAATATCCAACAATGCATTCATCCAACCATCCTCCAAACATTTATCCATCCATTCACCAAATATCCATCAATTCATCCAATGTCCATTTATCCTCCATATATCCTTTCATTCATCCATCTATCCTCCATATGTCCATTCATCTATCCATCAACCAGATATCCATTAATGTATTAATCCAATCTATCCCCCACAAAATCCAGCCATTCATCAAATAATTATATTTTTATATATGTATATTTATCAATGTAAGTTCATGTGAGGAATATGCCAAAATAATAAATTCCATGTCATTCTGTTGAATTTCTATTTTTCCACCATGAAGAGTTCACACACTATAAAGAGAAGCTGATATGTTTCAATAATGCAGAAATACTGACATCTTGTTTTTTTCTAGACAACAACAAATTGACCTTGACTTTTTCAAAAAAGAAATAACATATATAGAAGTGAATATTCCTTTGCTTACCTGTATGCCATATGTAGTTGAGTAAGACATATGTGCTGGCTGCGAAAAACAGCCAGTGTAGGGGTACAAAAATTAAGCAGAATATGTCCAGTGTAAAAGCTGCACACACAAACACAACACAGATAGCCTAGAAAAGAAACAGAAAAGCAATCAGCTGATGGAGTTGAGTAATAAACCATAAACTGCTGTGTCGTGAATATAACTGTTAACTGTTGATTTTGATTAAGTTAGAAATTAAGTAATCCACTATAATTTGATAATACATCTACATTTGAGAAAACACAATAAATGATAGGCTTGTGAGTGAATAAATGAAGGGGAAAAGACCAACAAAAATAAGCAAAATTAATAGTGTGTGCTTGTGTGGTGTTTCTTACTATAAGAGAGAGCATTATGAGAACTGATCTATATTCTTGCAATGTGAAAATAACTGACTTAAATAAACAAATTAGGAAACTTCCAAATAAAGACAACTTTTCTGACAACTCAAACAGCAAAGCATTAACAGAGCAAATACTTTTCAGTTCTATTTATTTACACTAGATTCATCTGAATTATTATGAAAAGTGTAAATGAATTCATCTGTAAATGTGTCATTTATACTCATTGTCAACACTGGTGCTGCACTAGGGTTTCAAGCAAATAATATTGCCTACCAGCCCATGACAGTGGAAAGTGGTGTAGACAGTTCCGAGGAAGAGCCAACAAGGCCACAAGTATTCCAGTCTGAACTCAAGAATAAAGTCAGCCAAGAGCACCAGGATCCAGACTATCATGAACTTCAGGAAAGAATATGCACTGAAAGCACAGAGGAAATTCAAATGAAACTCAATGGTAAGGGAAAACTGGCCATTTTGTATTTACTGCTGAACACAATATTCACTAAATAAGTGACACTGTTACTCATAATATGTGCGCTGTGTCCAAACTTTTTTTTTTTTTAGATGCCCATCCAGCCTATATTTCTAAGATTTTATAAATAAGATATTTTAAACTTTACTCCACTTTCTGCAGTAACAGCCCCTACTCTGCTGTGAAGACATTTGTTGTTGGAACATTGCTGTGGGGATTTGACGCCATTCTGTCACAATATCATTAGTGAGGTCAGGTTATGATGTTGGATGATCTAGATCACAAACCCCACTCCAGCTTATCGCAAAGGTAGTGGGTAGAGCTCCATCATTCCAGAAAATACAGTTCCACTGTTCTACAGTCCAATGCTGGGTGGGCTTTATACCCCTCTAGCTGATTGGCAATGAGCATAATTGCTATTTTAAAGCGTTTCATACAAGCTGTGTACAACACATGACTCAACAATAATGCACCTTAAATCAAAAGGGGATTACTGTAAACATAGTGTTCATGTTTTATAACATGTACATTATTTACAAAAGTGTCCACAGTATAAAAGCCAGATACGCTGAAGCATTTAAATGTAAAAATTGAGTATATGTAAAGTTAGCATTTTATTGCATGTAAATCTTTACATTCAATCTTAAAAATGAATTTCTTGTCATAAACTGATAACAGAGTTCATAGAGAGCAAAGAATAAACACAGCATGCGCCCCCCCCCCCTTGCTCCTTGCTGGCAGCAATCACTGTATCCATCCTTCCTGGAGCTGAAGTAAACAGAAATCCCACAGGCTGGATTCATCCTTTGTCCAAATTTAACAGACGTGAAAGAAAACATCTATGTGAAAACCTAAACGACTGGGACAGGGCGCTTATAGGAGTCTTTAAAGACGTCATATTAATGAATGTACAGGCCTATTGTTTTCATTTCCTTTGTTCTTGTGCTTGCCTTCAGTGTCCTTTTGTGTTTGGTAACCATGGCAACGTCTGATTCCCTCAGCTGCATCAGCACCGAAAGCAAGGAGGGCATGAGTCCAACACACTGTGGGTCATTTCCCCACTATAACACACTTACTGGACCTGCTCAACTACCTGATGAGCTGAATCAGGTGTGTGTGTGAAAGAGAGAGATAGAGAGACGGTGTGAGTGAGAGCGAGAGAGCTGAGAAACAAGTCTGCCCCTCCAGCAGCAGAGCCGAGCACAAACCTGACGTATAGGCTATTTATAGAGCGAGGGCGATGAAAACACTCGTGATGCTCAGCTAAATGTTTTGGTACGCAGTTCGAATATATTTCATAGGAAATTACAATTAATCAAGCGCTGGTCTTGAGCCAATCAGCCACGGTGGTCGCAGGTATTCCGTCATCTCTCTGGACCAAAAACCGAACAAAACACAAACACGGTTCATGATGGTGTGGCCCCCTGTTTCTGATGTCCCTTATTTATTCTTTCCAGCTCTAACATAGCTTATAATATACCACAAATCAGCGAGAAACCCCCGACTTGCCCCTCGTTGTTTCCTTTGTTTAGTCTCAGACAGTAACGTTAGCGCTGGCTACTGTCTGAAGACACTATAGCACTTCTTGAGTGACGGAGCTAGGATAGCTAACGAAACCTGCTATTCGCTGGACAATACAAATAAAAATAGGGATTATAAAATACAAATGCCAACAAATCGCACATTTACAAGCATAATAGCCTAGTAAGATAATGGTGGCAACACAAAACAAAGCTTCGGCGAGGATGAAGTTGGCTTGTTATTCGAATTCACCAGTCCACCTTAAATGGTGCGCTGTCTCATTCACAGGCGCTTCAGGCGTCAGTGTGTCACTGCTGCACAATTTAAGGTGGACCGGTGAATTCGAATGAGACGCTCACCTCCAGGATCGTAAAGCTACGCGTTGTGCTTACGGAGAAGCTATGTCTGCTAAGTCTTTCTGGGCGACTGTCAGACCGCTTTCCCATTGATCCAATCAATGTTTAATCGATAAAGGTCTACTGTAGTCACCATTAAATAGCTAGGCAGTCATGTCTGAGCTATTGTGAGCTGATATTAGTGGACCTGCTAAGGCATTTGCATTGATGCAAAACGAGACCAATAACAACAATAACAACCACCACCACCACCACCACAACAACAACAACAGAAGCAGCGGCAGCGGCAGCGGCAGCAGCAGCACAAGCAGCAGCAGCATCACCCTCCTCGGCGGCAGCGCCGTGTGGCCTTTTACCTCTCGGAGAGCTTCTCTGTCAGTTTGAGCTTCTTCATTTTCCGCAGCTTGCCGATGTCCACACAGCGTTTCTTCATGTTACAGTTTCTGCTCCTCCGGGGGCTTTATCTCGTGAGCTGGGAGAATGGCGCTGTGGAGACAGGTGGGCTCATGTAAAGGAACCTGAGGAGGAGGAGGAGGAGAAGGAGGAAGAACAGAAGGAGGCGCTGCTTTGTCCATTTACTGGATGTGGTCGAATACACACACGCGCGCAGGGGATGGCGAAGGCGCGCGCTCGACGTGAACTTTCACTCACGCGCGCGAGCACGGACCAAAACACACGCCGACAGAGACGCACAGATGAACAGATTTTTAAAGATTTGACATATATATATATATTTTTTTACATTTTTAAATTTAGTGGGAATTATATTTATACATCACTAGTAAGAAATCGCTTTCTCAAAAAAAATGCAGAATGAGTAACGTATCAGTTTGTTCAAAATTACGTACAATTGCTCTAAAAGGTGACATCATACTATAATGGTCTATACTGTAGCTGTGTCTAGTTGAGTTCTGTCTTATTATTTATCATCAGGACAGATAAGAAACCGACAACACAGATTCCAAATCTGAAGGTACAAAAAAAAAACAATCAGAGCCTAGTTGCCAAAAATATGAATGACTTCTAATTAAATAATGTAATATATTTTTCTTTATTAAAATGGTGGGACATATGGGACATATGACCATAAAGGACTTTAGGGGCTGCAGCCAAAGGCCTTGAGCAGCAGAGGTCTCCACAAAAGATTATTGTCCTCAGCAGTAAAAAAAAGTGAGGCTCCCAAATACATTTAATGTCAGAACTCCTGAGCAACAAGGTTTAGAGTATGTTTTGAGGGGACTGGGTCCCTTTCCTAAATGCTGCCCAAATGCTGATTAAGACAAGGAGATGGAACGACTGCAGAGTAGTGGCGGTTGTAGTGGTCAGAGCGGGAGAGTTGTTAAGCCTCAGAGTGCTGATTTACTTTACTGTGTATTAATATATACTTGTGTTTTTGTTCTTGTTGCATGATTGTTAAAAATGCCTAGCCTAGGACCCAAAAAAAAAATAATTCCCATAGTCCTGCTGGCAGGAAGAATGCAGGACCTACAGTATATAAGGGGCAGGAACAAGAAGCTATTTCCTCATGTCTTATCACCTGCCAGAGCTGCGTGTGAAATAGTTTTCCATGTTCCAAGATGTTTTTATGTTTTGTCTTGTCCAGTTTATTTCAGTTGATGGATATGCTTGTAACATTTGTTTCAATTGTGTCATTAAAAAAAACAAAACATCCACCACCTGTTCATTTACTACCTCAACACTTTTATCCAGTCATTCTGAATCTTGTCTTGGTATCAGTACTTAAAACAAACAACTGGTTTCTCATCATTTCATCATGGCGTTCCTCATTACAACCAGGCATCTGCACATCAGTCCTTAATGTGGTCCTTTGAGCCGGATGAGTGAATACCACAAAATAGATGAGAACCCAGACCCTAATGACAGGCTTAGAAGAATAAGGAAGCTTCCAGCCCACTTGCAACAATATGAACTGGACTATGGAACCTAACAAGCCCAGAGCACCCCACCTCAATCACGGCCAGTTGCTACTTCCCACATAACACATGGCACTAGTTCTATCATGGATCCTCCAACCCAGTGAACGAGTCACTACCAAGGTTTGTGTTCTGCTCCAGCAACAGTAATCCAGCCAGTAACTCAGCTTTAAACCAATATAATAGCTAACCCTTTTCCCCCAACCACCTTTTGTTTCTCCACAGGTGAATCCTCAATGTTGTATAGCTCCTAGTCTCCATGAATCACATCTACGCACTTTCTGTGTAGTAAATCCCTTCCAGATTTCCGATCCATATTAATTCATCATGCTGCAAATGGCATTAAATAATAGATCATTATAGATAATATCTATAGATAATATATACTATATAGTATATAATAAGAGTCATTTAAATATTACATGCTGTTAGATCAACTCATGCTACCTACTGCCCGCTATGTAGCCTTGCCTTATACTCATGACCCCATCCAAGGTCGATAGCTGCTCTTAACCAACAATACGGACAGCCGCATCAGTTGGCTCTCAATCATGCATCTCTCTCACATTTGCCCTGATGCAGCTGCTTAGGATGCTCTCTATGGTCCCTCTATAAAAGAGGGTGAGGATGGGTGGAGGGAGATGGGCCTTTCTCAGCTTCCAGAGGAAGTAGAGACGCTGCTGGGCTTTCTTGGCTGTAGAGCTGGTGTTCAGGGACCAGGTGAGGTTCTCCGCTAAGTGGACACCAAGGATCTTGGTGCTCTTAACGATCTCCACAGAGGAGCCGTTGATGTTGAGCGGAGAGTGGTCGTGTCTTGTTTTCCTGAAGTCAACAACCATTTCCTTGGTCTTCTCTACATTCCAGTGAAGGTTGTTGACTGTACACCAGTCACCAGCTGCTGCACCTCCTCTCTGTATGCTGACTGAGCAGTGATGTTTTGGGGCTGTCGCTGGGCAACACAGGGACTTTCAACTCCCTCCACAAATTTTCTATGGGGTTGAGGTCTGAAGACTGGCTAGGCCACTCCAGGACCTTGTAATGCTGTTGTCCCGATGGACAACAAACAGTTCAACTTATAATGAACTCACATTTAATGCAGTTGGGACATTCACTTTTTAAGCTGGTCACAACGTTACAATAATTTTGCCTAATGTAAAAAAAAACTGAAAAAGCACAACTATTTATTAATGCTCTCCAGTTAAAAATCATCAGTCTCAGGGGGACAATACTTACGCTTCAGAAAAACACATCTAGAACTGGGTCTTCTACTAAACTAAATAAGATCCTCAGCCTAAAACAATTCTGAGGCTTTGACAGCACTTCTACAGGAGAAATACATCTAACCGAGCAGGTAGGGCAACAGCTAAAGTCCACGCAGCTTCAATCTAAGAACAAACGCACCTGAGAAACTATTCACAGTATCTGAACGCAACACTCCAACTCCTTCTGCAATACCAGCGTCAACCACCAGGTGTCCAACTGCACCACCCGCTGTCCACTGCCATATACAGGCTATTATCCCCACCTGCTGTCCAACGTTGTAATATTTTCTGGAACGTTTTTGAACATTTCAGAGCTTTTCACAGACATTTTTAACTATTCTCTCGGGACCATGAAAGGAAATAATCTCAAAAGGAATCTAGTTGCACTGCAAGACTCTCAGTCTACATTACAGTCTGTCACTGTGAGTAAAGAAATATTGTCTTTAGATGTGAGAGGGCATCAGACTTTAATCTTGTAAAAGTATTTTCATTTTTTTTTCTTTTTTAAATCTTCTAGTGCATGGTTAGCATGGTGAGCTCATCTGTTGTTGCACAGTCTGTGTTGGTCATGCTCTAGTCCTTCATCAGCGGTCACAGGAGGCTGCCCACAGGACACCGTTGGCTGGATGTTTCTGGTTGGTGCACTGTTGTCAGTGTTTGAACTCTCCAGCAGCACTGGCGTGTCTGATCCACTCATACCAGCACACAGGGGGGCTGTATGGGGGGAAGACACCGTGCAGACACCGATGCAGACACAGATGCAGATGCCGCAATTCCAGTAACCTCATGTACCCCCCCTTGTTCTAATACCAGTGCGATGGTGGGGGACTGGGGGACTGTGGAATTGCCAGTCTGCAGTGCAGAAGGCAGATTTCATTTCAGCTTTTGCTTCTGCTCGGTTTTAGGAGGCTCTGACTGAGATGTGGATCACCCCGGACAACTCTGCAACTCCAGCTGTCTTGTCGTCTGCCTTTGCCTTTTCCCACTCTCCACTAAGGACTGGCAAGGGCGGCGGCACTGGTTTGCTCCTCTCTCCTCTGTGGTGCTTTACAACGCTCTCTTTTTCTAATCTGGACATTTCCTCTTTTGAATACCATGCTGTTACTGTCTCCTCTCCCACTAGACTTCACACCATTGTTCTCTATCGTCCTCCTGGTCCTTTGGGCAGTTTTGTTGATGAACTGGATGTTCTCTTGAGTGGACTCCCTGTTGACGCCCCACTTATTCTACTCTGCGACTTCAACCTTCCATCAGAGAAACTCCAGTCTTCATGCCTTCTTCCATTCCTATCCTCTTCTGATCTCACGTTCAACCAGTCTGCACCAATACACAGAGCAGGGAACACTCTGGACCTTATCTTCAGCAGACCTGTCCCTGCTCTGGATGTGGCTGTGACTCCTTTGGACTTCAGCTCTTCCTCATCTTGAATCTTTCCCCTCTCTCCCACTAGAAACTGCTACAGACACTCTCCTCTCATCTATCTCCACCTCTGTCGACCTTCTCTGCCCTTTCTCACCTAGGTCAGCAATTTCTTCTCCACCTTCCCCGTGGCTGTCAGATGTTCTCCGCAACAACCATAGAGAGCTAAGAATGTCTGGAAGGAAGTGGAGGAAGTCACAACACGACTCCGACCTCCACTCCTATCAGTCTCTTCTCTCCAGGTTTAGAATGGAAGTTGCTGCCGCTAAAGCATCTTACTACAGGAGGAAATTGGAATCATCTGCATCTGACCCACGCAAACTCTTCACCATCTTCTCCTCTCTCCTCAACCCTCCTACTCCCCCACCTCCCACTACCCTGTCTGCAGAAGATTTTGTCTCCTTCTTCGAAGAAAAGGTTGACAAGATCCACCGATCTTTCCCCCCTGCCTCTACCCCCCTCTCTAGGCACTGCCCTCCTCCTCCCTCTTCTCTGACCTCCTTCTCACCTCCAATAATCCTACCACCTGTTCGCTAGACCCTGTTCCATCCCCTCTGTTCCAAACAATCGCTCCAAACCTCCTTTCTTTCATCTCCTTCATCATAAACAGCTCTTTGTTGTCAGGTCATGTACCATCGGCCTTCAAGTCTGCCAGAGTTGTCTATCCTAAAGAAGCCAACTCTGGACAGCGCGGACATTGGAAACTACAGACCCATTTCTCTTCTCTCCTTCCTCTCAAAGATTCTCGAACATTCTGTCTACAACCAACTGTCTCTCTTTCTCATTTGAACAATCTACAGGACCCTAACCAGTCTGGCTTCAAAGCTGCACACTCTACTGAAACTGCTCTCATTGCAGTTACAGAGAAGCTCCATGCAGCTAAAGCTGCCAAACTGTCCTCGGTTCTGATCCTTCTTGACCTCTCTGCAGCTTTTGACACAGTGGACCACAAGATCCTCCTGTCTATCCTTGCTGGCCTTAGAATTACCGGCTCTGCATGGCGATGGTTTGCATCATACCTGCAGGGACGCTCATACCAGGTAACATGGCAGGGGGACACAACTGCTCTATGTAGTCTCTCCACTGGCGTTCCACAAGGCTCGGTTCTTGGTCCTCTTCTTTTTTCACTCTACACTAGCTCTCTTGGTAGAGTGATCTCCTCTCATGGATTCTCTTACCACTGTTACGCCAATGACACTTAACTAATGCTCTCTGTCCCACCGTCTGACACACAGGTTTCTGCCCGCACCTCAGCATGCCTCGCCGACATCTCCTCTTGGATGGCACCTCACCACCTCAAACTTAACCCCAGCGAGACGGAGCTGCTGTACATCCCGGGAACTGCTGGACCAAAAAACGATCTTGCCATCACCTTTGAGAACTCACTGGTCACTCCTTTTACAGAAGCTGGAAGCCTTGGTGTAGTCATGGATGATCAGTTATTGTTCTCAAGTCATGTTGCAAACGTAACTCGGTCCTGCAGATTTCTCCTGTACAACATCCAGAGAATTCGACCCTTCCTCTCTAGAGAGGCCGCCCAGGTGCTTGTTCAATCTCTCGTCACTTCCAGACTTGACTACTCTCTTCTGGCTGGCTGGTCTGCGCACCATCAGGCCCCTGCAACTCATCCAGAATGCAGCGGCACGGGTCGTCTTCAACGTTCCTAAATTTCACTCCACTGCTGCGTTCTCTTCACTGGCTTCCTGTAGCTGCTGCCTGCATCAGATTCAAAACCCTGACGCTGGCCTACAAAGCCAAGAACAGACCAGTCCCTCCATACTTGATGGCAATGGTCAAAAGCCGATCCGCACCTAGAGCCCTTCGAGCTTCAGGTACGGCTCGGCTCGACCCACCATCCATGTATTAACCGAGGATATTGGCAGAATATTTAGAGTTGTGGAGCCCAGTGTAATATCTTTTCATGGGGCCCAAAATTCCTGGCAGCGCCCCCTCGCCAGCGCAGCACACACTGGCACGCCACCACCGGGTCAGTGTCATCGCAGTGCTGAGAATAACCCCCCACCCACATAATAAGTGCTCTGGGGTGGTCCTGTGGGGTCCTGGATATTGGAGAACAGGGTGAAATCAGGCTAACAAAGTATGCATATCCACAGATGAACTACAACCTGTAACTGTACAACTACAAAGTGCCCTTATATGATAAGCCCACAAAATGTACAACGAACGTAGAAACAAGAAAGAGGTGTCCATGTTATGGCTGATCAGTGTGTATCCTTAAAAATCTGCACTGAAGGACTTTACCTGGAATTGTATCACTGGGATATAAAATGTTTTATAAGCGATCAAACAGATGAGCAGGCTGGTTAACCAGCATAACCAACCTGGCAAAGCAGCTCAGTCAGCATGATCAACCTGTTGCCATAAATACAGGCAGGGCTGAACCCAGTGTGGGAGAGTAAATGTACTGCTAGCTTGGCGCTAACATATCATGATGTCAACCACTGGGTAGCTCTAACAGAAGACGTTTGTTGATCTTTTGTACTGGTCTGATTCTGGCGTGGTGCTCTTTGAGCAGCGCAGCAGTGTTCAAAACGCAACCTACGCTGATTTACAATGGCCTGGTGCTGACAGTCCAGTATAGCAGTGTTGGAAATGCAGTGTTTGTCAACCAGCCCAGCAGCACGCATGCGCAGTAGAGAGCGGACGTCACATAAGGGAATGATGGAGAGTTTATAGAGAACTTTCTATTTTTGGCTCCCGTCCATGAAATAAAAGAAATCTGTCATGTCAGTGTAGTTGAATGTAATTTTTTGGACTAGTCTTAGCACCCGAGAGGAAGAAAAAAATATTTTTTGGACTCTCACCAAGTTTATGTTGTCAAAACATAACACTTGTTTTAAGCTGCGGATCTTATTTAGTTTATTAGAAGACACTGTTCTAAAGGTGTTAAGTTTATGCATTGTCTTCTTTAAAAGCTATTTAAGTTGGTGTTGAATTGCTTTTGGTATTTTACAGCATTACAGTGTACTTTCCCCTGAGTACTTTGTCAGTGTCCACATTTTTCACCATTAAAACAGGGGTTTCATTCTTCTGTGTAATAATTCAAAGCATGAAACATTTCAGAGCCCCACACGTGATCATACTTGGAGAAAACTGTTCTTCATTGTAATGTACATCCTTGCAGCAACTCAAACAAATTAGAATTACCTCATCTCTACTTCAACTGCAGAACACAACACTAGTTGGTAACAGGTAACCAGTGGAAACATTAAAAAATATATATATATATGAATGGACTTGTAAAGGGCTGGAACACACAAAGTAACGTCTTTGCAGATTTCTTTTACATTTCCTCCATTTTAGAGGTTTGTCATAGGAAACATTTATAAACCAGTGTCGCTCAGGCTAAGCAATGCTGAGAGACAATAGAAACGTCAAGATTATGAGCTTATTTCTGGGTGATGGGGAAAGAATTTTGGTCCATTAGCTCCCCCACTTTCTCCTGAAGAATCTGCACAACTTCAGCCAAAATAAAGACATGCGTGTCGTCCAAGTCCTGAATAATAAACTTCTTCCCCAAAGCAGACGTCTCGTCCAGGTACAAGAGGAACTGCTTCATGGCGGGGTCACTATAAGAAGACACCAGAACACAACTTAAAGTCACCTTTTCTTTTTTCTTTTAAAATGAATGTCAAGTTTACATGCTAATCTTACTTAGGTGAACTTGTAATGCTTAACAGATACATATATAATTCATATAAACAAAACATATATATAGTTCAAATAATGTATGGTAACAATATGCAATAAACATCTACATCTTTATTATCAGCAGAAGAGCCTTACCATTCCACGAGAACTCCTTTCAGTACATTCACCATCTTCTAAAATGATGGGGCAAAATCCCAAACCACTTAATAACTTCTCTGATCTGCACATAGAACAAAGAAAACACTGTTCAGGTGTTGAGCAACTAAAATCTTCAGTTACACATGGACCTAAGGGGCAGTGGTGGCTCAGCGGTTAGAGCGCCGGGATATCGATAACAGGGTTGTGGGTTCGATTCCCGGGCTCGGCAAGCTGCCACTGTTGGGCCCTTGAGCAAGGCCCTTTACCCTCTCTGCTCCCCGGGCGCTGGAGTTGGCTGCCCACCGCTCTGGGTGTGTGTGTGTACTCACTGCCCCTAACACGTGTGTGTGTGTGTGAGTGTGTGTTCACTACCAGATGGGTTAAATGCGGAGGACACATTTCGCTGTACAGTGTACAGTGACAAATACGTGCACCTTTACCTTTACCTTAGTGAAACCTAGTTTTCAGCTTGTAAATACCCTTTTCCCCTCTAAAATGTGGTCGATATAATGGATATAATGGACAATTAATAACCACACCGACCACACTGGACACAGGACCACACTGTGAGATTGTAACCACATCAGTTTTGGAATAGCTTTAGAAATCTCCACCAGATCTTTTAAAACGTTATGTGATCATCAGGATGCTCAGCTCACGCTAGGCTAGTGCACTTTACTGCAATCCTACTATAATGTTAGCTAGTCTTTATTATATTACAAATCTGGATAATCCCACATTCTAGCTACATCTTACAAATGTTTATGTACCGGTAGAGCTATCTACATATGTACAGGACATCAGATGTCTGCTCATAATTTCGAGATCACTTCAACCCTGAAAAAACCAAAAACACGATACACTTCAATGCAAAGAGAAACGTTCGTGTTTGTACCAATATATGATTTCATCCACATCACCAGTGCTTAACATCACCACGTAAGTAGATAGCTAGAGAGAATAATAATGAGAATAACGTTAGCTAGCTAGCCCTACATGTCTGAGGCTACACGGGATGACTACAAATCACTGAAAACAAACCAAAGACGGGTTGAAACATCAGCATTTAGCTAGCAAAAATGACTCGAGAATCGATTAAAAACTCAAAAGAGTTTTACTACAAGTATTTAGGTAGTAAAGTTAGTAAACTTAACGTTAGCTAGCTAGCAATGCTAGCTAGGTACTGTGTCGAAGGTTAGTAGTTAGCTAAATGGAGCAAAGACATTAGCTAGCTAACCCAGATTAAGCATCATAGTCCCCCGACTAGTGACTCCTTTATCAACTATATCTAAACACTTGTTCACATGTTTTATATTCAAACCAAACACTATGTAACTCAGGAGGAAACGCGCTTACCCTGAGCTCCTGCTGATGTTGACAGTCAGTGGTAGCAGGACGCTGGTTTTAGCCGCTTCTTCCTCAGCAGCGCCTTCTGCTGTAGTGGAGTCATGCCGGCCAATGGGTGGAGGAGTTCACCGTTGTGCGCCCTCCAGTGTTTCACATGCACACTACTCTTACCACGGTGGGCTGTAACAGTCGGTTTCCTGGGATGAATGAACGGAATACATATAGTTGTGGTCGGACGTTTACATTCACCATAGCAAAATGACTCAAAATGATCTCAGATGAGAAAAACGCGAGCAATTAATTGTTTTCACTGTTACAGATGTAAAAGGGCAGTTTAAACGACGCACCGAGATACCAACATTGGCATGACATCCATGTCTATGATGAATGTATGAAAAAATGAAAATTATAATGAAACGATAAATTATAATGAAAAATATCAATTATAAAGTAGATTATTCATGTAATGGATATTGCCTTTCATGTCTTGCCAAGGGCCCTTAACATCCTGGTAGGTATAATGACTCAAACAATTGTACATAAGTACAAGTTATGGGTGTAGCCACCTTTCCTAGATACACAGGGGTCACTCTCAACAGTCAAGTAACTTTTCGCATGCCCATGGACTCAAAACTGACACCTTAATGCTCAACTAGTTTGCAGGTGGCCACACAGAAACGGGGAAGAAACAGGAAAAAACTATTATGCATAATTGTGTGTGTGTGTGTGTCATCTTAAAAGTCAGCAGATTTGATCATTTTTCCTTTGTCAAAGCATATCTATTTTCAAAACAGCCATCAAAATAGTTTTTTATTACTCATAAATACATACATATATACATACATACACATCTAGGGTCTGAACCACACGCACAACAAAAACTTTGAGAGAAATAAAAAAATATATTTCTCAAAAGTCACAATTATATAGACACAATCTAACTACACAAATAACAGGTTTACTGTTCATGTCTTTTACCAAGCACACGAAGTAAACATCCACAATCTAGGTAAGAAAATGTAAGTGAAGCCTTGAATTAAACAATCCATAGATCCACATTTAGCAACAATCACTTCCACCAAAAGTTTCCTGTAGGTGCAAGTAAGATGTTTTGATGAGAGCTTTTGGATCATTCCTCCCTGCAAACATGTTTCACTTTAATCAGTATTTCTAGGATGCATTTTATGCACAGCCCTCTTCAGCTCAAGCTGTTCTTTACTTGATGTACTTGTGTGCTTTTGGTCAGCGTCTGGTTGCATCACGCTGCATCTCTTCAGTTTGACGTCATGGACTGCTGTCTTTATATTCTCCTGTAAAATGTTTTGATGCACAATAAAATGCATTGCTCCCTCAGTGCTCACAAGGCATTCAGACCCTGAGGCAGTAAAGCAGTCCCAAAACCACAATGCTGCTTCCACCATGCGTCACTCCTGGAAGGATTTACTGTGCAATGTTACGTTTTTCTTCAAGCATAGCACTGTGTATTTGTGCTAAAAAAAAAAGAAGAAAAAAAAAAAGATCCACTTTTGTCTTACTGTTCATAGAATATTTTCTACTGTACCTGAGCAGCAGCCCTTCCATTAACACTATTCTTGTTCAGTGTATTTCTAAAAGTACACATGAACAGGGTTGCGGCAGTTACCACTGGCTTCTTTTCCTTTGGAAGTTAACGCAATACGCTCAATAAAAAGACATGAACAATATTATTTTTCACAATACAAATCAAATGCAAATAAAAAAATCAAATCCAATACACTAACAAACACAGCCATTTTATTTCTTCTGTAGAAATGCTGGCAATGCTTTTGGCAATTAATGAAAAGTGAAATCCAAGCCGAAGATTTATAGTCTTGTAAGTTGAACAGTTAATAAAAATCTAGACAAAAATACTGGGTTTGTACAATCAAATCAACCATCTGAGGCTGTACATTTGAGGTAGGGGTCAGAGAAAAGGCTAGTAAGTCAAAACAAGGCATTCTTAAGAATCACGACTTCTGTGGGGTGTGAAAAAATAAAATAAATAAAATGTGTTAGATAATACAGTCTTAGTTAAATTAAAATGAATTGATAAAAAAGCAGGGTGACAAGGTGACACAGCAAGTAGTGTGTCTTTACCACACAGCTCCAGTTTTTGCTGTGTTCATGTGGGTTTCCTCTGGGTATTCCTGCCTTGTGCTGAATGATTCCAAGTAAACTCGGACCCACTGCAGCCCTGACCGAGAAGAAGCAGATAAGTAAATGAATACATTTATGATGAAAATCCAGTGAAAAATAAGAACTAAACATATAGCATTTGCTTACAAACATGTTTTAGGTGGGAAACATAGGAAAACATTCACCTTAAACCATGAAATATAAAAATATATATATATAAAAAAATAAAAAATGAGAGCGATTCTTTTAAATATATTGGCCATATTTCCTTTTTTATCTCTCAACATGTTTAAAAAAATGTGCATACTTGTCTTTTGTCCATCTTAATACAATTTTCTACAAATGTAAAAAGTGGATGAGTAACAAAGAGAAAAAACCCACTTGAGGTTCTGGACAGTGATGGAAGAATTCAGTGGAGTATCTGTCCAAGAGCATCTTGAATAAACTGTAAGCTGCGCTTGTAGAGAAAAGTGTCCTTCTTCTCAGGTTTACAGATGTTGAGATGATCTACCTCCACTTTAATCAGGTCTCCAACACCCAGATCTAAAGAGGGTAGTGAGAAAATGTTTGATTAGATATATAATTATATATGTTAATAGATTATTATAGATAAATTAGCACTAGAAAATCGGCACTAGGAAATCTGAGAATATCCAAGGAGATTTGTTTTAAGTTGTTAAGAGCTGAATCTTGTACTTTATGCTTTTGGTGTGCTTTTGTCCTCAAGCTGATTTACCTGCTGACTGGGCAGGAACAACCATCATTTTCATCATTGGGCCAATGGACGTGGGCAGAGATTCTGCAAAGCTCAGCACCTTGAATTCTTGGTCTTTTGCAATGTTAATGAAATTCTCATTCAAATTTCGCAAGGCTGGTGAGTCTGCAAGGTAGGAAAGATACATTTGTCAGCTGCCAGCAAATCACATAGTTAAAACAAAAATGTGAAAAGTGATAGTCAGAGAAACAAAAGCACATCACACCTCGGCAGAGCTCTTTTACTTCTATGGAGGGAAACAGCAGGTATCTCACGTTTACTGAATACTCTGCCATGGATGTGCCATAGTGAGGAACACTATAGAACAAAACACCTTTTGTGTTCTTGACTAAGGGACTCAGCTCAGGATCATTTGATGCATCTAAGAGCATCTTTTTCACCAGCAAACCTAGAAAAATAGAAGGAAATATAAAGACTAATTTAGTTGTGCGTTATGTGTACAGAGCCTCAAAATTCATTCAGGCCACTAGGAGAAGTGGTCATAAAGCCTTACCCATTAAACCAGGGGGTTTCCAATGTTACCTGTAAAGAACTGGTGCAGGCTTTCATTCTAAAAAAAAAAGCTGGTGCCCATTTGATCACTTGTTTGAAGTCCGAGACCAACTGATTAAACTGGAATCACATGGGTTTCTGCTTATTTAGAATGACAAAGTGGCCCTTTGCAGATAAGGACTATTAGGGACCATGCTTTCTGAATGGATTTCCCCACACATACATGGTCATATATATATATACAGTGAGTCCAAGAAGTATTTGATCCCTTGCTGATTTTCTTTGTTTGCCCACTAATAAAGACACTATCCTTCTGCACTTTTAATGGTAGATATATTCTAACATGGAGAGACAGAATATCAAGACAAAAATCCAGAATATAATTTTAAAGAATATATTTTAATTAATTTGTATTTCAATGAGGAAAATAAGTATTTGATCCCTCTTGCCAAACACACTCAATACTTAGTGGCAAAGCCTTTGTTTGCAAGCACAGCGGTGAGACGTTTGTTGTAGTTAACCACAAGTTTAGCACACACACCAGGGGGAATTTTGGCCCACTCTTCTTTGCAGATCCTCTCTAAATCATGAAGGTTGGTGGGCTGTCGCTTGGCAACTCTGACCTTCAGCTCCCTCCATAGATTTTCGATCGGATTGAGGTCTGGCGACTGGCTGGGCCACTCCATGACCTTAATGTGATTTTTCTTGAGCCAATCCTTTGTTGCCTTTGCTGTATGTTTAGGGTCGTTATCATGTTGGAAGACCCAACCACGGCCCATTTTCAGATCCCTGGCAGAGGGGAGGAGGTTGTCCCTCAGGATTGTGCGGTACATGGCTCCATCCATCTTCCCAGTGATGCGGTGAAGTAGCCCTGTACCCTTGGCAGAGAAACACCCCCAAAACATTATGCTTCCACCTCCATGCTTGACGGTGGGCACAGTGTTCTTGGGGTCATAGGCAGCATTTTTCTTCCTCCACACATGGCGGGTGGAGTTGAGGCCAAAAAGTTCAATTTTGGTCTCGTCTGACCACAAAACCTTCTCCCAATAACTTGGTTCATCTTTCAAATGATCATTGGCATACTTGAGGCGCGCCTCCACATGTGCTCTCTTCAGCAGGGGTACCTTTCGGGCACTGCAGGATGTGAATCCATTGTTGCGCAAAGTGTTGCCAATTGTTTCCTTGCAAACTGTGGTCCCAGCTGCCTTCAGGTCATTTGCTAACTCCTGCCGAGTGGTTGCAGGACGATTTCTGACTGTTCTCAGCATCATTGCCACCCCACGAGGCGAAATCTTCTTTGGAGCACCGGGCCGAGGTCTGTTGATTGTCATGTTATACTCTTTAAACTTTCTGATAATTGCACCAATAGTTGTTACTTTCACATCCAACACCTTACTAATCTTTTTGTAGCCCATTCCAGCTTTGTGAAGGTCAACAATTCTGACTCTGAGGTCCTGTGACAGCTCTTTGGTTTTACCCATGTTGGAGACTTGAAATCTGTGTGATCTGTCTGATTCTGTGGACAGGTGTTTTTCACACAAGTGATTAGTGAGAACAGGTGGCTTCAGGTCAGGTAACAAGTTGATTGGGAGTGTCTAACTGGTCTGTAAAAGCCAGAACTGCTAATGAATACTAAGGGATCAAATACTTATTTCACTCCATGAAATACAAATCAATTAATATATATTCCTTAGATTTATTTTCTGGATTTTCTTTTTAATATTCTGTCTCTCCATGTAAGAATACATCTACCATTAAAAGTATAGAATAATCATGTCTTTATTAGTGGGCCAACGAAGAAAATCAGCAAGGGATCAAATACTTCTTGGACTCACTGTATATATATATATATATATATATATATATATATATATATATATATATATATATATATTACATAAAAGGTTCAGCCAGGTTTATGGGGTGCATCACATTTTTAAAAAAAGGTTAATGTGAGTGATGAACATTGGTTTATTAATGAGCCACTAATAACTTACCTCCCATACTGTGTGCCACCCAGACTACAGGCCTTTCCCCTACTCCTGCAGCCTTCAGTTTTTTCAGTAGCTCTCCACTCCGATACACCAAGGACTTTCTTCGAGGACACAAACAAGTAAAAAAAAAAAAAAAAAAAAGGCTTGAGAGGAATTTGTTCTGCAAAGAGCTTTGGTAAAAAATATTTGTAAAATCAAGTTTTTTTGTTTACCTCTGGTTTTCAACAGGGCACTTGGCCCTCCAATCACTAAGATGAGTGTCATACTCTACAGACAAGATTCTAAGGTTGGGGCAGTCAGCTGCCAACCACGACTGCAGAAATGAAATCAATGAGGGCAGATATATCAGTCAGTAAATGTTTTCTAGCAATTTAAAATGTTAGTTTGTAATCTTTAAAGTCTTTCTGAGATGTGGACCCTACCTTAGGCCAACACTCTGTGTAGTCTTCTCGTACTCCCACAGATTTTTCATCCTCAGTCAAATCACAGTCTTTCTGCCTCCATGTCTTAAAAGCAGCTCCCAAAAGGCCATGGACAAAGAGAACATCTGCTTTGATGGGCTGGCTATGTCAGAAATGAGGAGGGACTAAGTGTACTGAAAGCTGAATAGCAGTAATTTATCAAATAAATCCTTCCACTATCTTTGACCAGTCTAAACTGAATGTATTTTTGTTCAATGAGTAAGAAATAAAGACATAAGTTTAGACTGTTTACTTGGAGCGGCAGTGTGGGTGTAAAACATAGACTCCGTCCTGGTACTTCTGCACCTCAGTGTCTCTGTCCAGGTTTGCTAAAGCACGAGCAGCATGAGACGCCTGCATGATGTGGGGAGACTGAACCATCTCAGCTAGGACAGACACCCAACCTATAGCATGAACCCAACACAACAAAAGTGGAAGGATATGCATAAATGAAAACCTTAAACAAAAGAAGTATAGTTTTAAGCCTGGAGCCATATGTATGAAAATGTACACAGAATCCTCACTAAAGCCAAAACGCTGTGGTGGAATTTAGCTAGAGTTGCTTGTAAACTTGTCTTTTTTCATGACCGAACTGTGCTTAGCTTCAGCACATGGAGAGACTAACATTTTCTTGAAAAAAAATCTCTGAAACAGATCAGCATTCATATTTTCCCTCAATGGTAGCAAGGAGTCCAGGTTCTGATGCAGCAGTAGATTGTGCCTCCGCGTTTTTTTTTTATACCATTAGCTTGATAAAAGCTTCTTATTAGCCTAATAAAACTGATGTATAGAAACAAATGCACATAGGAGTACAAGTATTTGGAGTCCCAACAGCTGTGGCCATCTTAGCACATGAAGATACATTTGTGAATGTAGTTTACAAGGCCAAGACAAACCTGACTGCACTATGGCTGTGTGCAAGTTCTCATTCAGTGCAAGGTTCCCGATAATGCGCACAATGTTCCGTTGAATCTTCTGAGAATCCTGTCGAAGTTGGTAAACTCTTTGCAAAAGCTGCAGCCCTCCATTGGTCACTATGTGATCACAATGACTTGGGACCTATGCAGAGTCAGAAAACATGAACACTGAAAAAGAAAATGTATACAAGATGTAACAATTAGGGACACATTGAACCTTTGCAAAAAAGTAGGTTTGATGCATCCCCTTGTATAACCATAGTATAGTATAACTGAAACAGCATTAATGAGTTTTGTTTGTGTTCACCTTTGAGTGCTGTACTAGGGCGTGCAGACAGAAAGACTCCACCTTCTCAGAAGGTATGGTAGTGAGGCTCTGAGCATAGGGCAGTCCATTCCCCCCAAAACACCACAGCCCACTCTATAAGCACACCAAATCCACAAAGAGGATGCTGAACAATAATATACACAGAATCACTTCCAAGCTCAAAACCTTGTAAACACCATGTATTCTCATTACATTACTTTGACTTTGCTAGAGAGTAGAATAGTGGTGATATTATGATTATATGTTGTTGTGGGTATCAGAGAGACCACTGAACAACTGCATGCATGACACGGACATACATAAAGACATATACAGAGCCTGTAAACAACCAACCAGTGTAAAATGACTGCATAAACTGCATAGTAACAAGTAGCTTATGGCATGTCAGCCCTTTATGCGATCTTACTTTAAAAATGTATGTTTGTTTGCAAAATACTCTAATGTAACTTACTTATTAAATTGTTAATTATTACTAGTTTCCATTCCATTAAAATGTATTTTAAGTATTTCCAAATAAACTCTAATTACATGTACTTTAATATATCTAGGGGGAAAAAAAACATATGTTTAGTCCATATTACTTATATTTTTTAGTTTTAAGGTTCTTCCATGTTTTTAGACCAGGTCTACATCAAATAGTGTGACCTGATACCTTTGTACTTCTGCACATATTGCTCAAGTAATTTTACTTATTTTTATTTTACTCATTATTTTATATTGAATTTAAAAGAAAAACTAGGTATAGTTAGTAACATTTGATATTATAAAAGTGACTTAAAGTATGGTGGTTGTATGTGTGACAGATTGTTCATTCTTAAAATATCACAAATATGGTCACCCTGTGGGGGATTGAATCAGGGAATGAAATGTGCATATTATGAAAAACAGTGCAGGCTTTCTGGTTGCCATAGCGACCCTGCAGCTTAAAGTCCCTCTGTTTTCAAACTGTGTAATACGGTCATCATGACTGAATTCAGAGGACTGTAGCAATTTCAGAATCATGGCTTTTCTCATACTTGTTGCTAAGGGACTACCCCCAGTTCTAAAGTTTTGGGCGGGAAAGATGGGGGGTAAAGACCCACTGAACCCCAGATTATATGCATGTTTTTGTTGCTCACCCTTTGAGAGGCTAGTGACTGACTGCTTTCTCTTAACGCGAGTGAAGTGAAGTACTGTACACACTGATCCACTTCTGACTGGGGCAGAGAAGCCAGCAGCCGCCGCAGTCCATCCTCTATTAGAAACTCCTAACAGCATAATAACACCAGCAGCATTAACACACAGCAGTCTAGGGTTTCACATTAGTAAGATCCAATAACATGCATGAGAAACACTGACAGATACCCACATTCTCCACCTCAGGCAGTGCAGGAGGGGCAAGAAAGAAGCGAAGATCCACTTGAGGCATACGGGCTAGGCCTATGGCTGTGCGCTGGTCTATAGCCTGTGCAGCTGTCCGGTATTGATAATCTGTGACGGATAACGCACTAGTAAATAAGCACACAAAAACAAACCTAGGGACCAGCAGACACATTGACAAGTCACACAGCTGTGATAAATAGGCTGATGGGGATGATGCAAATAACAGACCAGACCAAGAATCTCTCTAAATTGCATTTATTTACTTACTTATTTTGCATTTTATTTTTTGCAGGTAACTGTAGATACTTCAAATGGAAACAGTGGTTTTTATTACTTTTTAATTACTTTTTGCGTTTTAAATGCAGTGTACATTGTAATACAACACTTCACAAAGGCACTTTAAGAGATACACTTTCAAAACATACTAAATACATTAGCAAGAAACACAAACACACACTGTATTGTATTGAGCACACTGAGCAAATCTCTTCTGTGTTAATGACTTCCCCAAGAGCTAAAAGGTGTTTCAATTAAGCAGATGAGATTGGAAGTGTGGGTTTCACTGGTGTTTTGTCCATTATAGAAAAGCACACAAAGCCTGGTTACTGACAAATCTGTTCTTTCAGCATGTAGTGCTTTCTTACCCTGCCAGTGATGATTGTGTGCTAGGTCCTGTACTGCCTGCAGTCGTTCCGCTCGAATGTTAGATCGGGTCTTCTTTAGCAGCAGCCACAGGGCACACTCATGAGGGTCTGCATCCAAATGGCTTAGACGCTCTAAAAGACACACATCATATAAATTATACAACATACATGTCAATTTGATTGATTCAAGTTCAAAATAGTTGGTTTCATGTAAGAAGATTTTCATGTGAAATGGTTAAAACCAAAATTGATCCCAGTGGTACATAAGTTGGAAAAGTGAACTGGATTCCAGTACTTAGCTACCGCTACAAAGTACACTACTAAAAGTGAACTCTTCAAGGTCAAAGCTACTCTACAGATTCCAACCTGACTTCCTCAAATATGCAGCTATAAAAAAAAAATGTAGTGGTTAAACCAGTGTGTAGACCACAATGAGAGAGAGAGTACAGAGAGAGAGAGTACAATGCAGGTCCAGGACTTTCTGTGCAAGTGGATGGTCTATGTGTACAGTTACAGTGGCTAAATCATAGGTATACAGGAAGCTCCAGTATATGTTGGCCAGGATTTTCCTGAGCAAACAGCTAACCTTCAACTCTGAACTGTGTCTTTCAACTGTGTCAACATGAGGCAATCGTTCTCTGTGCTTTGCTTTCAAAGAATTTGCAGAGGTTGTAAATGTTGTACATAGAAAACGGAATCTGATCAACAGATTGAGACTATTCAGAGCACAGCTGGTCTGATGGACTGTTGGGAGTGTTTTTCTCCTATGCATATTTGCATTTACAGAATGCATGTGATTATCTACAGCCTTAATAAACCGGACAATAATTTCAGCCACATTGTGTACAGATATTGCAGTCAATATCGGTTATATCTGCACAGCATTTATATATATCTGGTCGCAAACACTTAAACTTGACATGTAAACATATCCCTACATATTCTGCATAGATGTATTACTCTGTACACTGAAATCAATACCAAGCAAAACACTTTTCTCACCATCTAGTGGATGTTGAAGAACGCGAGATGAAATTTCAATAAATTTTCTTGCTGCTTTATGAAGCTCATTTCTGGCTTTGTAAGTAAGACCTGAAAAAAGGGCAACATCATGTGGACATTTAGTCTGCATGAAGAACTAGAAAACTGTGCTGTGTATTATTGTTTGATGAACCACAGTGCCATCAGTGTTTGGAAACATGACTGCACTGTGAAGGTAGTAAGAGAATTGAACATAAAGTGAAATCTACCATCACGTCTTATTAATGAAGACTGTCATTAAAAGTAATTAAATTTTACAGTTTTGAAAAAACACTTTATGATAGTTATAAAAGCAGAAACGTACTGGTACCAAGGGAGTCCTGTTCTTTCCTAGTGACTGGGGTCAGGTAGATATAGGATTTCTGCTTCTCCTGAAGAATTGCCTGAGTATCGATGGTGACTGCCTGGTTCAGGCTGACGACCTCATAAGTAATAAAAACACAGCCGCTGTGTGAACAGAAGTGTTACAGTGTTAGACTTAGGAAAAACAAAGTTACATTAAATATTACTTTACCAAAGTATGTTGTATTTTGTATGTAATAATACTGTATCATACTATATCTAGTATAACAGTAACAGTAGTAATAAAATAAAAAACATAACAGCACTGAAACTGGTTAACTACAAAAGAGCAGGAGGAGATGTATAGTCATCATTTTAGTCTTTTGAAATGCAAGGATAAAATAGGTATAGCTATTAAACCTACCCCATAATAATGGCACCAGTTACTTTAGCTATTTTCCCTAAAAACAAGAGAGATAGGACCAAACAAGAGACCTACTGAATAACAACAGTTTATGAATTGAGTGTTATGCATTTGTTAAGTAGAAATTAAAACAAACCACAAAGAAATCCTAGAAAACCTACAAATATCTTTCCATGGGATTGCTTTCTTCACACCTGGACCAGCAGTGCACAGGCTTCGGCAAGGGATCAAGCGCAGGGCAGCCACAGACATCTGCAGATTAACTTGGAGAGGTGAGAAGCAGTGGATAACATCAAGCAAGCACAAGTTTGCTCACTCAAAGTCTTTTTCTGTGGCTCATAGCTCACACATCTAAAATAAAGGTATACTCTGTGATTTCAGCAAAACTAAGGGGTTACTCAGGGTGACAGTACATGAGATATTTCAATTTCCAAATACAAATAGTTAATTAAAGCGCTGGTAGAAAAGTGCCCTAAGCGTTGTTCATCAACACTGAATAGTAGTGAGTGTAGTCAAACAATAGAGCAGTTCATATAGACCGCATTCATGTAAATAAAACACCTTTAACTACACAGTATGTCCAAAAGTCTGTAGACACCTGCTCATCCAACATTTCTTCTAAAATCAAGGAGGGGGTTTCTGCTCTTTCCTGCAGATTTACACTAGATGTAGGAACATTTCTGTGAGAACTTGACTTTGACTGGCATCGGGCATGGTAGAGCTTAAACAAGCTGTGTGTGTACCTTAAAGTAGGCGACCTCACCAACTAGAAATATATATATATATATATTGATGGATACTTGGGGGCTTAACTCGCACAACAATTGTATGTATTTAAATTAACGTCACTTAAAAAAAGACAGGCCAGCAAATCCCTAACATGAAGAGATAACAGCATCTACACTTAAATACAAACAGTGAACTAATGCAGTGCTAGCTAGCTGCATGTCCAACAAGGAGAGATATGGGATTTACCCCCATTCTCCGCGTCTGTCAAGCTTGCTAGCTAATCAGATGAACTCGTGTATATAGCTAGCTTATACAGATGTGCTCCGGTGTGTCCGACAGTAGTGTATGTACTCCGGATATATTAATACTAATAAACATTAGCTAGCTACGTGTCCGTGTACTGTTCAGTGTGTGAAGCCAGAGCCCACACTGTTAACTGGTAACTAGCACCAGCTAAGCTAGCTAGCTATTACCGGGTTAGCGTTAACTGGCTACATTGCTAGCAGGTGCCGCCAACTTTTGTACCGAATGCCGAGACCAGCTTAAACGAAAGTGTTATTGTTTACCTTGTTTCAACAGTGGACTTGAGCTAAGTAAGGTTTAAGGCAAAACAGAACTCGCCTTCCCACATAACCTTCCCACTAACTCTATTGCCTACATTTTACGGACAAGTGGCGTTTTTTCATGCACGGGTATTCCGACAAGTTCCGCCTTTCTGTGCGGGGATTGGTTGGCAATGTTCACCTCTTGCGCTGCGATTGGCTAGTACCTTTTACTGAAACGTAGTCTACCAATTGTGGCGCAGGAGGTGGACTTGTACCTAAACGGGTGCGACCAATAAGACCGCCCAGCACAGTGTAAACAGGAACCTAGCCGTGCCATGTGATTACCGTAAACTTCATAAAACACTGATTGTGTAAAACACTGAACACTGAAACTCTATAAAACACTGAAGTTTTTACCCAAGCCCATCATGAATCCTCACAGGGTTAAGTACACTATATGCCCAAATGTTTGTTGATACACCTTTCTAATGAATGCATTCAGATACTTTAAGTTGCACACATTGCTGACACAGGTGTGCAAATGCACACTCACATAGCTAGCCTGGGCCTTGTAGAAAATTATTGGCACCATGCCTAATGAAAGGCATAGGCTAAAGTGGGCTAAAGTGGTATCAAGTCTCTCCAGCATTGAGCTGTGGAGCAGAGAAACTGTGTTATCTGGAGTGATGGTGCTCCATCCAATACCTTTGTGATTAAGTTGGGAAGTTGGGCTGGTGTGGTAATCATCCAACATCCTAACCTCACTAACATCCTTTTTACTGAATGCCTTCAAATCGTCACAGCAATGCTCCAAAATCTAGTAGAAAGCCTTCCCAGGACAGTAGAGGCAGAGACTCCAACAAAGCAGGATAAACTATGTAATACCTTAATTTTGGAAGAAACAATGAATGAGCAGGTGTCCCAATACATTTTTCCATATAGTGTATTTGAACTTGCGGTCATTTTGTAGTTTGTACTAATGTCATTCTGCAGCTGCTTAGAGGTCAACGTACACAAGGTTAAAAACATTCCAGCTCAGTGAAGAAATTCCTTCCTCTAGGAAAAGGGAAATTTAGGTAGTGTTGTGAAGGACATCAGTAGAGGTCAGGATGTGTGTATCACCCATTGTATGTTGTTACACACTGTTATGTGTGCATGAATTGTTTCCACACTAACCTGGCCATTTTATTAGAAAACTCTACCTTGTAAAAGCTGATTTAGAGCACAGTCCCTCTGTTGCAGTGTTAGATGTCATCTATATAGCCCTTCATAAAGGGCTAGGAAATTCTGTTTTTCAACAGACTGTAATTTCTAAATGTACATCTACAGTCAGATCCATAATATCTGTTGGACATATTTGGATTATTATTGTTATTTTAGGTGGTTCCCACAGCATATTGGAGTTGAAATGAAACAATATGAGCAGAAATGTTCAGCTTTGAAGGTATTTGCATCAGTACAGGAGCAAGAATTCTAGGACATAGTTTCCCCATATTTCAGTGTTCAAAAGTAAATGGACAAAGAAACATAATTAAATTGTAGTTTTTAATACTTGGTTGAAAATTCTTTGCAGCCCACAACCACTTGCAGCTTTCCAGACCAGAGGTTTCTTCTCAGACGATGCTGTATCAGGCGTTCACTGCAGTTGTTACTCTCTTCAGTTACTGCATGTGCTTGTGTTTCTAGTTTTGCTTTCAGTGAGTGAAATGTGTGGCTCAGGAGATTAACTTGCCCATTGCAGAACATTCAGAACATTTTGCCTGTAAACATTGTGTGGCTTTCACAGTATGCATTGGGTCATTGTCAGTCTGAAGTGCTGTTTAGTGCATTCAGCTTTATTAATGGAGTTAATATAGAAATGACGGTGTAAGTAAATTCACACTCAATCAAGACATTTCATGAACTGTAGCAGCCTCATAGGATGTTTAATAATCCATCTTATATTATAAGATACATTATGACAGATAAAACGTTCAAAAAGTAAAGGGACATTTAATAGTGCTACAAAATGTTCAGTTCTTTATTATGTGGTATAAACATATTGAACGAAACAATTCTACAGTGACTCCACATAAAAGTACTGGGGTCAGGAATCGCTCACCACACATTATATTTACTATAATATCCCTTTTGTGACAAAGAACAACTACCATTCAGAATTATTTCTCCATAATAAAATAATGTCCAGTTTAAGTTTCACTCATCCTTCCAGTGATGGAAGGTGTTTTGCAAAGCTCAGGCCAGAGCACACTGACCCAACGTTCTTCAACAAAGACCAACATTAATTTGGTGTATCATACCTGAGTGTGTGCTGCTGGCACTCTCTAGTGTTCTATAGAGTCCTCATTCACATTGTTTTACAATGTTGAGCTCAACAGCTCTACAATGCACCGCCATTAGAACTAGAAAGTTCTGGAATGTTCTTCCCAATTACACTGCTGTACACTGTTCTACCCCATTTCACACTGTTCTAGAAAGTTCTGGAATGTTGTTCTACCATTATTCACACTGTTCTAGAATGCACTCCCATATTCACACTGTTCTGGAATGTTTGTCCCCTTTAACAGTGCTCTAGAATGTTCTGGAACGCTCTCAGTATTCACTGGGAGTGTTCTCCCATCATTCACACCGTTCTAGAATGTCACAGTTTATAGAATGCTCTTTTCCCAATTCATACTTTGTTTGTGGACTGCATGGTGGGTCAGTGGGCCGTGGCCTTTAGTCTCTTATTTCGCATGTACATAAATATACACAGCACTAAAAATATGACTAAGAACTAAGCATGGGAAAACTCTGCCAAAAAAGTAAATATCTAAAGCACTCTTCTTAGAATAAAAAAAACACAGCATTATAACATTATACATGGCAGGAAAATCTATTTTGTCTATAACCATGCTGACAGGTATGCTATTTAATACATATATTGTATACTAAATTCTTTATTATTCTTTATAGACTGTGGACAAAAGACAAGCAATTTGCGTCCATAGCTGTGTAATAAAAAAAGGTGTTTTCATTCTCACAAGAGTATCACAGATATTTACTTTTGGGCATGTTTGGTATCTTATATCTTATTGTAAAGCCCTCCAAAATCTAATTCAAAATGTCCAGGGGGCTTTTAGGTCTGTCATCTCCATCATCTTTTATGGCCTTTTTACTATCTCAGGTCATCACGTCCTTTTCCATTCTCTAACTGTAGACATTTCCATCCTACATAGGCCACCCTATCGCCATGGCTCAAGTGCAGGTTTCCTGATAGGCCCGTATGATGCTCTCATAGGCCGGCGGGGGGGTCTGGATGCCCCTTAGGCCGCTGTTTCCCCAAAAGGAGTCCGGTCTGGGCCTGGCTCTGGGTGGGGTGACCATGGAGCTGACTGTGGTGGTGGAACTCGTGGTGCCTGTGGGGTTATTGGTGAGGGTGGGGGTGCGAGGCAGACTGCCTTGGCTGCCCTCCTCAGCCTCCCTAGCGATCTGACTGCACTGTAGCAGCGGGTGGAATGTGGAGGCCCTGAAGCTGGACTTGCGGCCCAGCAGGTCAGCCTGATCACCTGTGGGGGATGAGCATGAGGTCTGACGGTGGAAGGAGAAGGCGGCACTGGCCAGGCTGTTGTTGCTGCGGCGGTCATAGGCACTGCTGTGGCGACTGAATGCAAGGCGGGAACGCGGGGAGGAGGAGGATGAGGAGCGACCGGCACAGCGAGGCGAGGGCAGGCGAGTGATGGTGGCTGAGGCCCGTCGACGAGACATCCAGGTCAGGGTCAAATAAACAAGAGCACCCAGCACCAAACCAACCACCATGGAGAGACAGAAGGCCAGGATCAGATCCCCTGAGGTGAGGAAGGGAGCAGCAGAAATGATTGACTGATTGATGAATCATTTAAAGAGAAAATTAATACAAACAAACAGATGTATGTATCTAGAGAGTAGGAGTTTAGCAACATTACATTTCATTGTTCAATACCAGCAACTCAATTCAATAAATATATGGGCACTGAACAACGCATTAAACTGTGCTCAAGCTAATATTTGCGATTGGTGTAGCGTAGTGGGTAACAACACCACAGTCCCCAAGGCAAACTAGGATTCGATTCTCAAACATTACATTCTCTTACCTGTGTAACAAGATTCACATGTAAGACAAAGTATACATGTGTCAGATAAATGCTGTGAATCATTACTGTCATACAAAAACCTTGTATTTGCCTGTTTATAATGGTGTTGCCTGGACATAATGGTAGGTCAGGTAGGTCTTTACATTGTATCAAAGTTTCATGATAAATGGAGCAATAGAAATGCTATAATGTGACTCACTTTCAGGTGAAAGTTAAGAAGTTGTTTCCTTCTTCTGTATTGTTGCCATTTTGGACAAGTTTTTTTCGGTGACGGCAACGATATATAAAAGTGCAAATATAGCAGTCACAATGCAATGATTTCTTCAAGAGTCTTTAGTTAAAATACATTGGAAGGTAGCATTACTATGTAACAAAGCAGTAGACTTTTAATCATATAAGCAAATGATAGTTACAGCCACTGAACACCATGAATTTGAGATATTTTCCTATGTTGTTTATTAATGGTAGGCTTGTGTTTCAAAGCAACATAATAGTCATTCATTATTATATCATAATATTATTCCATTAACAACACAATGCTGTTAATAACTTTAATTCAGAGTTCAGTTAGTGTGATTCTACTGCTACTTAGTGAACAAAATAGTCTCTCCCTATATAGCACAGTACTAATGAGGGAGCAGAGATCTGTTTTGGTCACAGTGTAGAATGGTGTGTAGAACACATTATTTTTGCCACTTAAATAAACACCATTGTTAGACTCAGTCTATTAAAATCATACTACACGTAAAGTGTCTGTTTTCCGTTCTCCATTGTCATTAAACTGCCTCAGCTAATGTCTCATTTCTATTGCTCACATTCTCCCCACTAAAGGTCAGCAGGGTTTATTTCTACCAGTATCTCCACCTATCCTGTTCTGATAGATCATCAGGGTGGAACGTGTGAGGGGTAATTTAGGAATGTGAGTATTGTGCCTTGATGCTTTGTTAGTCGGCACCACTCATAGTTTGACGATAGAAGGCACAGTGTGCTTTCCTTCAGCTGCAATAAAAATAGTTTAAATTTTGAGAAAGCTTCCTGTTGTGTTGAACACGTCTGCTGAGGCATTCAACCCACAGAACTTCGCCCTGGTGTAGTTTAGAGCTAGCCAACAGTGTTAATATGGAGACAGGGTAATTCTACCCCATGCCAGATGGAATGTGTCAGCAGGTGAAAGTGGTCTAAGTGCATGTTACTTTGGGTTTTCATTTTACCTGATTATTACCACACTGCACTTCCTGAAATAACATAGCTTTAATACTACAGACATCATTTTTCGGCATAATTTGAGCTAAGGTGAATGTTATTCAATTGTGTTATGTCTACTGTTTTTTTTTTTATTCTGAACTGACTTTAAAGTTAAATTCACCCAAACAACCCACCACTGATCTATTTTCAAAGATCAAAAAAATCTATATTTAGTGTGACTAGATTATTAGAGCTTTTCAGCCCATCAGCCTAGAATTAGAATTTATCGAGGCCCATTTCCCTTAGTTAAATGTTTATTTAACTAAGGGAAATATAGTTGACATGTTGGGCTAAAGAGGTTACCATGCCACACAACAAAAATACTGGAGGTGTGAAACCAGGAGAATAGTAACAAGCTTATCATCACTATAACATGTTGAAAACTCCCTTTTACTTTGATTACAGCAGCGATTATATCTTTGTAAGACTTTAAGACATTAGAACACTGTAGATCATTTTGGAGTTACGGCCGTGACAGCAATGACTCCCTATTTATGTTTTATTTGAGTATGTCTGTCATTTCTTTCTCTGAGCGTCTGAATGGTAAAGTGGAATTCAAACATGCCTTCAAATGTTTGAGGGCACTACAATCTCATAATTGAAAGTAAATACAATAGCTGTTGAGGGCTATAAGAACAGGTTTACTGTTTACTAAAGAATAAATCAACATTAAGAAGCAAATAATAGGTGCTGTGCTGTTGGTGAGACTTTTGCTGATCTTGACAAATAGTCAGGCCCTAATCTGTTTGCCAACAGGTCCATACAAACTGTTTTAAAGTAAGCTTGAGAATGAGGCTTTGCCTTGAGGATAAGGTCAGGGGTAGAGAGAGTGTTAGGTGACAATTATGACAAATTTAATTAGTTAAAGGCAAGATAAGTATCAACACAAAGCATTTACAGGGATCCTGTCAATCGAGTGAGTTTCTTTTCCTTTTTTTTAACTTTGGCTGAATGCTTGTAGAAAAATGTAGAGCAATGAGGGTAACTATCCGCATTTCTCTGCACTCTGAATATTCTGTATTCTGCTAGGAACCGCAGACTAGAGGGCTGTGATCATCTGGAAATGGCATTTGGAGAGACAGAGTGGAAAAAAGCTCTGTAGTGTTTTTGCAGGTCACTCTAGAAAAAAAAACACTCAGCTGCTACTGTTTTCTTATCCACTATAAAATCTGGTGCACAGACACATCTTTAACTCCTCTCTGGTCTGGATAATCAACAAGGGGGGGGGGGGGGGGGGCTGTAAGGGAGGAATAAACACAGTAGGAAAAAAGTAAAAAGAATGAGGGGGATATCTGATAGAGAACACACAGATGGAGAATTTGAAAAGGGAAAGAGAGACAGAAAGAGAGAGAGAGAGAGAGAGAGAGAGAGAGAGAGAGAGAGAGAGAGAGAGAAAGAGAGTCAGAGAAACAAACAACAAATACACCAACAACAAACAAACATCAGAGAGAGAAAGAGAGAGAGAGAGGTCAGTAAAGTATCTTACTCAAGCCGAAGGACTGCAGTATTTCCAGAATGGGATGAGTGCTGTTATCGGCCATCACTCCGTCCACACATACACACATGCGCACACACACACAGCAGAAGGGAGAGGCGCTCGAAATACATTCACACAGTGTCCTTCAGCTCCCTCACTCCTCTTCCTTATTCCTCCTTCTGACTGCTTCTGTCTTTCGCTCCGTCTCTGGGTGCATGTATCTTTTTCCCTCACTCTCCCTACACTCCCTCTCTCTCTGCTCTGTCCAGCCCAGAGAGACACAGGATCTCCTCCAAGGCTGGCCTTGCTCTGTTTGTCAGAGAGGAAAACTTCACTGTCACGTTTCCTGTGTTTCCTGTGTAAAATTAGCAGCGGGCTGTGCTTATCTGTTGGCTGCAGGGTTCCTGTGGGATGGAGGGAAGGGGACAGAAGAAGAGGAGAGGAGGGGATTGGTGGTGTAATCACTTCCTCATCACCAGTTCTCCTTGGTGAGTTCATCACAGACATACACTATGTCCCCCCAAAGTCTTTACTCTCTCCTACCACCCCCCTCACCACCACCACTACCACCACAAGGACGGTCATCAGAATCAGTGCTGTTCTTCGTGTAGCTGCGAGTGGCCTTGACACAGGATAATTCAGGATAATCACTACCAAAATTGTTGTGAATAGATAGTTTGGTTGATGTGAAAATGCCTATTTACCACCCTGTTATTTTATCTCAGAATAAAACAGGGCAGCTTTTTCTTTATGGTAGGCTAAAAAAAAAAAAAGCAATATTACTGGCTTGTTTGCGTCATCACAACGGCTTATTTTAATAATATTAAGGGGAAAATGAAGGATTCATGCAGTCTTCCATGCAGGATTATAATTTGGGGTTCATACAGGCTCACAAAATGCCAAATATACCAATTTGACCACAATTATATTGCTTTGAATTGATTTTCTTTGTTTAAAAATGAGGGGTTAAAATCTTCCAGTGCCTCCCACAACTCTGACTTATATTTACATATTTTAGGAAATAAACTACCACATAAACCACACTAAAATGTAAACAATTAAAACAATACAATGGCCGGTTAGACAGTTTGTATGAACAATCATGTACATTTTCCATGTTTGACCACAGTTTGGACCACTGCAGAATTGGCAGGAACTTTTGGAAAGGAACAGAAATGCAGAAGAGATGTGAGGCACGCTGTGAATAGTAAGTCTAAGTCAGGATAAAAACAAGGATTATAGATTAAAGCTTGAGTTTTATACCAAGATCTAATGTTTATTAAAAACAGCACATGTTGCTCTGGAAAGAATTAAGAGACTACTGATTTGTTTTTTTTTTTATTTGCATCTCTACGTGAGTGGCAGCCATTTTATTCCCGGTGTTAAATCAAACAAAGCTGAGTTTCCTGAATTTGCAAACTAAGAATGGCATAAAGTCATCCAACAGCAATGTGAAAGACTAGTGGAGAGCCTGCCAAAAAATAAAAGCTGTGATTGGCAGTCAAGGTTATTTCACCATAGTGATTTTGAATGCTCTCAAAATTCAAATATTAGTACTGTGTAGTTGAACATTAAATAATAACATCTTTGCATTATAATATTATAATCATTTATTTGCATTATTTGAACAGGTTTTAGCAGTTGTCATTTCTGCAAATAAATGCTCTAAATAGAAATATTTTTAAGGGGAATTTAGGGGAAATGTTTATGGTTTATGAAATACAATGCAAATGTTAATTTCCTTAAACAATTTCCCTATAAATAGTAAAATAATAATGATAATGTAGGGCCTTCATAATGTAGGTCTCTTCATTTTTTCCAGAGCTGTATATACAAAATACCTAATCGAACCTCTCAAAATCTATAAAACAGATGTTTTGAATGAATTGGCATAGAACATTGATGTGATGTTGAATCTAGGTTCTTAAAACTGGAACATCTCATTTACAATAAAGGAGAATTCAATTAAATTGAATTAAATGGTTAAGATACAAACAAAGTCATTTAGAGTGGTATGGCGCGAAATGTGCTGTTCTAGATAAACATATCCAGTCTGTGTTCATCTGGAACAGTGAATACATCTCCAAATTGGGGCCAATGGATCTAAAAAGAACTTGTATCTGTTATTTTCAGATCAAATCAGTCTGAATCAGTCCTTACGTTTCAGGCCTCTGCTTTGTGTGCCTGATAGCGGCTCAGTTTTTCCACATAAAGTTGCCAGCTTTTTGACCAGGCCAGCTTAACTTTACACAGCTACGACACAAACAATGATCCAAAAGAACAAGAAAGACTTTGTCCCAAATGAACAATGTTCCTCCACAGCAACCTTCCCCTTGGGCCCGGGCGCTCAGAGGCTTTAGTGTAGGCGACTTCAGTGTAGTTAGTGTAGTGGACAGTGTAGTGATTTGGGACACAGTGGCTACTCTGGGTGGGGAGGGATGGGGCTCGGCAGATATTTCCTCTCATTGTTGTGCTGTGTGGTGGAGTGGAGGAGCCAGGCAGCGGCAGGAGCTCTCTTACATTCCTCATTGTGTCTGATTTGGAGCAGCATAATCAAGTACTTGTACACAAACATACATAACAATATGCAGTATGGTCACGTAGGCCCGGTGATGAACTGTGGGAAAATCCTCCACATTTGATCATATTTGTGTTGCATAGTGGTATTTCACGTGTTATTATTGATGAAGCTTGGCTTTGTTGGTAAATTAAGAATTTAATGTGCTTTCCTAATAATAATGATTAAATAGTACATAGTATATATCCTATAGAATAGTAGAATACAATATTTAAAGGAGTCGAGGAATCGTATTATGCACACTGAACTGCCAGTGTATGAGGTGCACCTACAGTGGCATACAAAAGTTTGGGCATCCCTGGATAAAGTGTTACCCTGTTACTCTGAATAGCCAAGTGAGTAGAAAAAAGGCAGAAACAGGCTATAAGAATTTGCAAATTTGTTTCCTCAGTAATATAATTGAGAAATGGCAGTTAACAGGAAAAACGGTGGTCAAGTTGAGATCTGGAACTGCTCATCAGAAGAAAACCTTATTTGTAAACCGTATCATGTGTCCTTACCACAAATATCAGTGCCAAAGGAACATCTAAACACCTGATGCATTTTGAAAACAAGTATTGTGGACTGATGTAGTCAAAACAGAACTTCAAGAATACCAAGAATCTCACAGATCTAGAAGCCTTTTCCAAGGAATAAAGGGCATAAATCCCACAAACAGGATTTGAGAACAGAAATGTTGACCGGGGTGGCCACATGTACTTAGTATCTACACTTATTTGCTGTTTTATCAGAAACACCTATCAGGCTTTGTAGGTTTACAATTACTGGGTGTAGCCCATCTACAAAGTCTTATATCTACTTTATCTGATTTCTAGCCATCAGTGGAAAGGAGTGCCAATAAGACAAAAGCTGACCAGATCTTTTTTGAGTCGTTCTAGGCAGAAATGGCAAGGAATGGACTATATGTTGCACAGCAGTGACAAAGACATGGAAGTAGCATGGTAGTGTGTAGCACTAGTATGAGTGCAGATGCTACCAACTTGATACAAAAGTATTATTAACCTGATAATTTAGTTTATAAAAGGAACTTTAGTAATTGCTTTAGTATGTATTCCATAGATAGATAGGGGAGCATTGTCCAAATGCTAGATAATTTTAGCTAAAGATAATAGGCCTACTTTATCAAGAAAGCCAAATCAATTCAAATCAATGCATTCCAGCCCCACTTAAACTCTGCATCACACATTTGAGTGATTTCCTTGGTTTGATATACCTGTCTCAACTCATCAGATCATTAATACACTCTGTCCCTATCCTGCTACTGTGTTCCTCCTGTGGTGCACAATATACACAGTCACTTCTAAAGTAATAATAAAATTGCATTACTTGTTCTGAACAGTAGATGGCACTATGGATGTTCAAGAGAATAGCCAGTGGATTAATGGTGGTTTAATAGCGTTATATCAGTAGATAACAGTCTTTAGGTAAAAAATAAGGTAAAAAATAAAAACTCTTTGTGGTAACTGTTCATTATTGACCTGAACTTTGCCCGATTCATTTGTAGAAAGAAATACATACAGTTAAATGTCCTTTTTTATATATATTTTATTTTTAGAATAAGAACATCATGTCAATCATATTTTACTCCAAGTGGTTCACATTTCAACTTACTTAGTAATGTTTGTTAAAAAACTTGTTACTTTTCTAGATTGGTTTAAACGTATCACAATAGAGGTAATCTATTTTTCATAATCATGCCAAATGCTTATGGATTCATTCTGAAAGCAAAAACTAATCACTGTAATGTCCAGTCAGCAGAGACCCACTCTAATCAACCAAATTACAGAGAAACTGTACATGATAAGGACGGAAAGACAGCAGGGAAAGACAACACTGGTGGTGAGTATAACAAGGGTGAAAGACAAGCCCAAAATGCAAATAGATATAGCCTTGAAGTATATATGCATAAATCAACAAGGTTGCATTGACCAACACTTATCAATAAAACCTGGCAACACTCTGCATTTTTACTTTTAGTTTTACTCAGTTATGCTGATTTATTAAGTATAATAAGTATAAGAAAGGAACAATTCAAGTCAATAACAGTATTGTCTTCTGCCCCAGTTTATTTGGCAACAGACATAACTAAATCCTAAAATGCCAACCTTATTATTATAGTAATACTTGTACACATGCCATGACCATTAAAATAATAGCTGTATTTACAATTAACCAAGTCAGCTAAACCACTACTATCTACTAAGCTCTACTGAGTTGACAATCTACTAAATGAACACTCTACTGAATCCAAGTCTAGTCTAAACTACTGAATCAAAAGTAGTAAATCAAAACTGAATCAAAGCTCTAGTAAATCAAAATTCTATTAAATCAAAGCTGTACTAAATTAAAGCTCTATTTAATCAAGTCTACTAAATCTGAACTCAACTGAATTAAAGTTCCACTTAATGAAATGTCTAATAAATTAAAACTTGAATTGAACTGAATGAACAGTGCAAAAAGAAACCTATACTAAACCAAAACTACAAAATCAAAGCTCTAAAATTAAAACTCTACTGATTCAAAAATCAACTAAATCAAATCCCTCAAGTCTTTAACTGTACAATATGCCATTAGGGTGGGTTTTAATAAAGTAGTTTATAAAATAATGGACCCGTTCAAAACAGAACGTACTGCGTAATGCTTCGCTGTATTGACCATATTGGCAAGCATGTTATGACTGAAGGTGTGGGAGTGTTGTTGGTGCTCTGCGGTCGGGAGCCTAATGAGCTTTTCAGAATTATGCTGATGAAGCCTGTTCCAAAAGGCTTTGCCTTAGTGAAAGTGAAGCCCTGGGTGTGCAGATAAGATTCAGCCAGGTTTTCAATACCCACAGCAACACAGCCTCTCTCTCTCTCTCTCTCTCTCTGTTCCATCTTCCCTCGCTCTCTGCGTCCGTGTATCTGTACTAACTCTCTCCTTTTCCATCTTTCTCCCCCATTATCTATCTGTCCTTTCTTTCTGTTTATTTACTTATTTTTAATGTCTCACTTACTCTCTCTCCCCTCTCATCTCTCGCTCTCTCCCGCTCTCTCTCACATACACACACAAATTCTCTTTCCTCCCTCCCCCTCTTCGTCCATCCAGTAGGCCTCACATTGTGCTGGAGGTCACATTGCTGATGGAAAGTGGCGCAGTCAGCAGTCTGTGGAAGGAAGCGGAGCTCTTACTTCACACAATCTATAGTCCCTCGCCCTTTGCGCATGTGTGTGTAAACAAGATATGGATGTTGGGACTGGGCTTTAGAGCAGAGCAAGTGGGGTGCAGTAAATCCCCCCCTGCCTCCACCTTTTACTTTGAAGGTCCATCTTCATGGTCTTATGTTCAACTGCTGGAAATATAATATTACCTGTTCATAATTTAGATGTTTGTTTTTTGAGTCAGAAATTAAACTTAGTCTTGGACTTCATTGACATGCCAATGGTATTTCAATATTCCTAGTATATACTATTCAGTCGAGGACTTGGGCTTAATCTGGTTCTGGTTCTAATTTGGTTCATATTGGACTATCTGTATAATGTCCACAGAAAAGCATTGCCAGTAGAATGGGACACTCTGGAGCAGCCACTTATTAGCCAACAATCACCATACCCAATTCCAATAATCAGCTTGAGGGGCTATGGAAATGTTGAACCTTCATTCTTTGGAGTGATGGAATTTTATCCCATATCTTTGGAATGAGCTGGAGTGGAGTTTGTGATTCATAACTAGCCATCATCCAACCTCACTAATGCTTTTGGTGGCTGAATGCAGGCAAATTCTCACAGCAATGTTCCAACGTCTCTTGTTAAGCCTTCCCAGAACAAATGTTAGATGAACAGATACTCTACAAAGATATATGTATGTAAGTACTAATAGGTAATATGTGTAAAATACTGTCTATATAATGTGTTAAAAAGTACCATAAATGTTTTGCTTAGGCCTGACCCTAACCCTTACCTCAACAAAAAACGTTCATGACAAATATGAAAACAGCATATACAAACTCCAGCTTCATGATTGGTCAGGAGGCTTATGTGCTACCTTTTAAAAGCTGCACTGTGATTGGACAGCAGGTGGCAGTGGCAGCTAGTGCCAGAGCTTAAAGGGCTGGGTGTGTGTGTGTGTGTGTGCGCATGTGTGCGTATGTGAGGGAGAGAGAGAGAGAGAGAGAGAGAGAGAGAGAGAGAGAGAGGGGAGAGGCTGCTGAATGTACAACTTGTTCTGAAGAGCAAGGAAAGCGCACAGGTTTTTTTTTTCTGCAGGCCTCCATCAGAATGCCCTTGCAAAAGCATCACCTTCCAGCTGATGTCAAAAGCATGGATTAAACCACAGGACTCAGGTGCTCTGGACCAGCAGGATGGCATCGGCCAGGCACTACAGCCGCTCAGCCAGGGAGATCGCCAATGAAATGCAGCGGCTGCAGGGTGGGTGCTTATGCATGCTTTCTTTTAAGGTGACCTCACTGCCGTGCTGGAGGATGACACAGCAGAACCCTGCATTGGAAATAGCGCAGAAACCAACAAGGGCAAAGAAGAACAAATGGTATCTTAATTGCATGTAAGAATAGGAGTTTGTGGGAGTTTGTAGATGTGTTGTGAAGTTGTGGCTGCATATTGCTTTGCAAACCCACTTATACTTGCTGTCTGTGAGGCAAATATAATTATTAATCATGTCTAAGCAGTGACTAAGCACTGCTGCATATGCACACTGACGCTGCACAGGGCTCACATTATGCTGCAAATACAGTGCTAATTTGGGGTCAGTGGTTGCAGCATCGTCCTTCACAATTCTGTGTGTGTGCGTTTTCTGTCACAGATGTTTTTGGAATAATAGTATTTGGTCCTCTGTATCTTTTCTTATTCAGTTTTAATGTTAGGACTTGTTATCTGGACTGCAGTTAATGACTCATTAAGTGCTATACATTATTCAGTAACTACTATGACATTAATATGCTAGTAATGTGGTTATGACAGTGAGGAATTAAAGGCTAAGTTCACATTAAAAGCCTCAACGCTCAGTTTTTGGCTCAAATCGTATCATTCTGGATTGACAGTTCACTTTTATGTTGGTGAGTGACTTTTGTGTAGTGTGAATGACCCCCAGTGGAGCATACAAATCAACAACATCAGGTGAATGAACAGCAAGGTCAGTCTTCAATACAAAGAAAATTACTGTCCCGTTTTATATTAAGTATCTCTAATACCTTAAAACTTACACGTTTACAATCCTTGTAATAGCTTTTGTAAATGTAAAATAACATCCCACTTAAAAAGATGAGACATAATTGTCATAATTGACATCATAGGTAGACCTCAACTATGAGAGACAAAATGAGAAAAAAGAATTCAGAAATTAAATACATTGTTTATGTGAATTTATTTGCAAATAATGGTGGAAAATAAGTATTTGGTCAATAACAAAAGTTCATCTCAATACTTTGTTATATATCCTTTGTTGGCAATGACAGAGGTCAAACGTTTTCTGTAAGTCTTCACAAGGTTGGAACACACTGTTGCTGGTATGTTGACCCATTCCTCCATGCAGATCTCCTCTAGAGCAGTGATGTTTTGGGGCTGTCGGCTCCCTCCAAAGGTTTTCTATGGGGTTGAGATCTGGAGCCTGGCTAGGCCACTCCAGGACCTTGAAATGCTTCTTATGAAGCCACTCCTTTGTTGCCTTGGCAGTGTGCTTGGGATCATTGTCATGCTGAAAGACCCAGCCACGTTTCATATTCAGTGCCCTTGCTGATGGAAGGAGGTTTGCACTCAAAATCTCACAATACATGACCCCATTCATTCTTTCATGTACACGGACCAGTCGTCCTAGTCCCTTTGCAGAGAAACAGCCCCAAAGCATGATGTTGCCACCCCCATGCTTCACAGTTGGTATGGTGTTCTTTGGATGCAACTCAGCATTCACTCTCCTCCAAACACGAGTTGCGTTTGTACCAAACAGTTCTACTTTGGTTTCATCTGACCATAAGACATTCTCCCAATACTCTTCCGGAACATCCAAATGCTCTCTAGCAAACTTCAGACGCGCCCGGATATGTACGGGCTTAAGCAGGGGAACACGTCTGGCACTGCAAGATCTGAGTCCCTGGTGGCGTAGTGTGTTACTGCCTTTGTAACGTTGGTCCCAGCTTTCTGCAGGTCATTCACTAGGTCCCCCCATGTGGTTCTGGGATTTTTTGCCTACCGTTCTTGTGGTCATTTTGGCCCCACGGGCTGAGATCTTGCGTGGAGCCCCTGATCGAGGGAGATTAGCAGTGGTCTTGTAGGTCTCCCATTTTCTGATTATTGCTCCCACAGTAGAATTCTTCACACCAAGCTGCTTGCCTATTGCAGATTCAGTCTTCCCAGCCTGGTGCAGGTGTCCTTCGACAGCTCTTTGGTCTTCACCATAGTGGAGTTTGGAGTGTGACTGTTTGAGGTTGTGGGCAGGTGTCTTTTATACTGTTAACGAGTTCAAACAGGTGCCATTAATACAGGTAATGAGTGGAGGACAGAGAAGCCTCTTAAAGAAGAAGTTACAGCTCTGTGACAGCCAGAGATCTTGCTTGTTTGTAGGTGACCAAATACTTATTTTCCACCATTATTTGCAAATAAATTCTTTAAAAATCAGACAATGTGATTTTCTGATTTTTTTTTCTCATTTTGTCTCTCATAGTTGAGGTCTACATATGATGTCAATTACAGGCCTCTCTCATTTTTTAAGTGGGAGAACTTGCACAATTGGTGACTGACTAAATACTTTTTTCCCCCCACTGTACATAGCCATATCAAAAAGAACATGGTGTTACAGTTATTGACATAACAAAATATAATTACAAAATTCTAAATTGAACTTGATTCACATATGCTTTTCCACAAATTGTAACAGTTTATAACAGTATATTATTTATGTATAACTCACTACAGTTATTAAAGCCACTTAATATTAAGTGGGACCATACTATGCTCCTAATAGCTCTCAGCTGTTTGTTTTTCGGATGAGATGAAGGCACAAAAAAGTCTATTGTCTATTAAGCTGCTAAAAAAAACAAAACTTTTTATGAATGTGAAAATGTAATTATTGAGAAGAAAGTTTGAAAGTATTATTCCAAATGCTAAATGGATGGTGTAAGAAGGTTGGTGTGGGGAAATGAGACTGAAAAAGCAGAATGGAAAGTGTTAAAGACAGAGGATGAGCTAGGGTTAAGGGGTATGTCAGAAAGAGTGAGAAAGATTGGATGAGAGTTTGCCAGGCAGAGAGGAAGAAAGAGAGCATAAGAGACAGAGAGAGGTATAGAGAAACGTGGCTAATCTGCTAAAAAGCCTGAGGATGTGAAAGAATCTCCTCTGCAGGACACAACCATGATGACGTCTTCAGAACAACACAAAATTATTTACACAACTTGAGACATTCTAAAATGGAAATATTCCTTACATTTATGACATATACACACACACACACACACACATTATATATATATATATATATATATATATATATATATATATATATATATATATATATATATATATAAAACTATATTAAATCAGACAATGTAATATCAATATACACTAAATCAGACATTACATTATAGCAACATACTCTAAATCAGACACTGTAACAAAACATCTGCTAAATCACAGTATAAAATAGCAATATTCACTAAATCAGACCATGTAAAATGACAATATACCAATATTCAGTATAAGACAATTATAGCACTCTATAATATAGCAATATAATCCAAATCAGACTTTATATTATAGCAACATTCACTATTATATTTACTAAACCAGTAACTGTAATATAGCAATACACACTAAACTAGACTTTATAGCATAACAAAATTCACTAAATCAGACAGTATAATATAGCAAGTGAATGTTGCTATAATAAAGTGTCATTTAGTAAATGTTGTTATAATGTATACTCTGATTTAGTGTATATTGCTATATTATAATGTCTGATTTTGTAAATATTGCTATATTATAATATCTGATTTAGTGTATATTGCTACATTATTCTGTTTTTAGTGAATACTGCTATTATATATAATATATTATTTTATTGATTTTGTGAATGTCACTATAGTGATATGCAAGTTTTAAGCACCCATGTCGAATGACATGTATTGTTAAGTGAAAATAAGAACACATCTGCACATTTTGTCACGCAATTCATTAAATTAGACATTCTAATACAACAACATTCACTGAATCAGATTTAGTAAAATAGCATGATTCACAGAGTCAAACATTCTAAATTAGCAATGCTTTCATAAACAGAAATGATAATATAGCAAGGTTTACTAAAACAGACTTTCGTATACAGCAAGAGGATTGATTAAATCAGACAGTCAGACATTCTGATGCATTAAGACGGTCTAAAATAGAAGGAATATTCACTAAATCAGTCTCACACCAGCTGCAGTAGTTACCCCCTCCCCGCTCCTTCCCTTTTGTCTTTGTCATGTCAGGCTCTGAGGAGAAACTCTGAATTTTAATTACAGAGAATATGAACTCTCATTTGTCTTTGTAACAATGTAACAACGATTATCATCACTCAGAAAATAATAGATTTCTTGTCCTAGAGTTTGTCAGAATCCCCCTCCCTATTTTTTAGAGCACTGTTAATGAGCAGTACTTTGAATGAAGCATTATGCTCTTCTCATTTTGCAAATTAAACTGCATTTTACATTTTGTCTGGCTTGAACAGAGCTTAAACCATTTTCGGTCCAATCTGCACTCCAACAATAGTTTGAATGTATTTTGAGTGCTGGTGCCAGAAACGGCTATGAAAAAATAAACAAACAAAATAAGAGCTTAGGTTTAGCAAACAAAAACCACAAGCTTAGGTTCATTAATTCTGCTAATCTTTGCTGTGGTCTTTCTTTCCACCTTCAGCGCATGATTTTTAGCCATGTTAAAATGTAATATGCTGTAATATGTAATACACATATATAATAGTTGGAGATTAATTTTATTTGCGTGGATTTGCATGGATTTCAGGGTAGTTTTGCACAGGAGCATGTGATGAACATGTTGGACGTGCGCCTTTGGTCGCACCCCAAGCCAGATGTTGAAAAAGAAGATTGATAGAGCATTTAGATAGAGGTTGGGGGTGAAGTCACATGACACTGAATGTGTTCATTAGGGCCAGAATGGCAGTACCCTTCTATAGCTCAGTGTCTGTCGGTACAATTGTATGTATAATTCAGTAATATATTTCTTTATCATGACTGCGTCACTTATAGCACGATCATGGTGTTTTACATGGAAGGACAGGCATTTCAAAAGATAAAATGAAGTTAATGAAGCTGAGATCTGCCACACTGCTGCAGATAAACATTCTGTGTGTGTATTTGCATTTAAGTACAAACTGCTCCTTAAATAGCTGAAAGAGTTCTGCTGTTGCTGCTGTTGCTGCTGTTGCTGCTGTGGGTGCGTCCAACTAGCTCAGGTTTTTTATCAGTCAGAGCAAACAGCAGGCCTGTGTGTGTGTGTGTGTGAATGTGTGGGTGTGTGTATGTGTGTGTGGGTGGGATGATACTCATGGGCTGATACCTGTAAGGGCACCCATGAGTATCTGTTTTCTATTAGTAATAACATGATAGCGCAATAAATTTTTATGTCGTTTTCCAAGTTTACCCTTCACACCATCCTTAGTTTTAAATTATGCCAGCTTCCCAAATTAAGTATTATATGTATAATAAAAAGCTTTTCATATTTAGCCTTAGGTTTACCAGCTCCCCCCTACAGTTAGGAAGTGTAGGGTGGGGCCAGTGACATCAGCCACCCCTAAAGGACAGATGTATTTCTGGACAAGCTGAGAGATACAGAAGTTGAGCATCAGAATGATTTTAAAGCTGAAAAAGGCTACATATTGTTGCTTTACACTCTTTGTGTGAACAAACCACAGTTTTATGGCTTAAATGGTGCACTATAAAGGGAGTAAGAATCTATTTGAGATTTAGCCTTAGCAACCCTCTCATTTAAATATAGCTTTTTAGTCTTACTGAGGCCAAAACCAAAGATATTTCCAGCTGCTGCAGGGCTGCGAATCTGTTTATAACTGAAGTACAAAGCATGGGAAGTATCATTTACAAGAACAACACACCACTGATACCGAAAATATCAGTAGCATTGAAATACACCCCAAAACATACATAAGAACAATCTGAAGCTGAAACCATATACCATAGACATAGCTACAATATGCATATTATATATAAATATCTACATGTGATTTATACAGTTATGTCCTGTTGAGACATGGACTCCAAGACCTCTGAAGATATCCTGTAGTATCCAGCAGATCTTTCGAGTCCTATAAGTGGGGCGCCATGAGGTGCATGTCGGGGGGATGATCAATTAAGTATTTCAGCAGAATTGTTCGAATTTTGGGGCCCAGTGTAATACCTTGTCATAGGGTCCTAAATCCCTATCAGTTAAGTTGTGAGGTGGGGCTTTTATAGATCACACTTGTTAGTTCAGCACATCCTAGAGATGCTCAGTCAGATTTGGATCTGGGAAACATGGAGGTCAAGTCAACACCATGAACTTTTTGTCATGTTCCAACCATTCCTAAAGCATTTTTGCATTGTGGCAGGAAACAATATCCTGCAAAAAAAGGGCACTGTTATTAGGGAATACCAGTATCATGAAGGGGTGTACTTAGTCAACAATGTTTACGCAGCAAGGCTATCCTTTGCTCCACATGAGAATCAGCGACCCTCACTGCTTCACTGATTGACCTTCCTTGGGCCACTTCCTGAATACCAGGAACATCCCACAAGACCTGCCTGATGTTTTAGAGATGTTCTGACCCAGTGGTCTAGCCATCACAATTTAGCTAGTCAAAGTGGCCCAGATCCTAATGCTTGCCCCTTTTTCCTGCTTTCAAAACATTAACTTCAAGAACTGACTGTTCACTTAATGCATAAAATATATAACCCCACTTTTTGACAGGTGTCATTGTGACCATTGTAATCAGATCAATAGGATTTTCTTCACCTGCCAGAGATTTTTATTATGGGTGATCCGTGTATATTAGCGATGTCCCAGTCCAATCCAGTGGCTCAGGATCAGGGCCAATTCAGGCATATTTTAATGTATCGGGTATTGCCAATTGACAATTTTAGTGACAATCCTGTTCCAAGTCTTTTTTTTAACCACAGTGTTTCGAGAGCCAATCTGGTGTCTATTCACAATTAATGGGCATTATTCCTGGCATCAGTGAGGATGTTCTCAGAAGGTAAATAAAAGAGTTTTGAGTCCACCTTGTGAAGTTATTATACAATTAAACATGAGCTTAAAGCTGAAACTTTATAAAACTATCACTGAAACACTCGGTTTCACCGGCGGGAGAACCGCTCGCCTTTCTTTGTTTTTTTTTAACCAGCAGTGAAGAGTGCATTCGAAACCGATTAGAGACTAATTCTAATGCTAATACACACACGCTGTAGAAACTAAATAGCACATTCACCCAATATAAACCACTTATTTTACATCAGTTTTCGACAAACAACAACTGACTTTTATATCAGTCCATATCAGTGTACCACCACATACACACCAAGTGCATATACCTTCAGTGTTTTAAAGGAGCTGGGAGCTGAATGGTCAGACAGACTAGGTTATAGGTTATTAAACACACTATAAAACAGTAATTCAAAGGATGTTATCTACTAAACTAAATCAATCCGTCCAGAACGGCTCATTATAGAAACTGATCCTAAAAATAATGTGATTTTACTTTAGTATTTATAAGCAGCTCATTTTATCTCAATTGTGAGGCTGTATTATTTATACAAACACAAAGATCGGATCAGTGTTGGCTGATGCCATGCATCAAGAAACACAAGTTTAGGTGCAAAATACAATTTCTTCTTTAAAGTTACATTTTTGGAAATTTTTGGAGTTTGTTGTGACAGTGACTACATACAGCATATACAGTATATATATACTTGACCCCATAACCTGACATTTTTACTAAAACACAACTTTGTGTGTATGTCTTGAGGGCAGATTGGGGGCTTCCTCTCTTTTTTTAATACCATTATGTTGAAGCCTGAATTTGAACTACTTCAACACATGGCAAATTTTCTTTTATGTAGAACGAGCATACCATTGGTTCATGCAAAAAACACAGTTTCTTATTTGCCATCTCTTGAATGAAAAGATTTGAGTCTGAATTAGACTAATTTGTTCCTATCCTTTAATCGGGGCAGTTGGCTTTTCTGTATTCGTGAATAGGCCATGTTTAGCTCCCCTTGCTGCTTTAAACAAAAGAAATGCTGATTAGTGGGGCCGTTCACTGGGCTGCAGATACGTTCAGATGCTCTGTACTGTCTGGAATCACGGACGTAGAGAAGACTCTTGCTAATGAACACCTGTCTCATGTGCCTAGCCCACCCCCCCACCACACAGACACACACACACACACACACACACACACACGTACATACAAACACACAGCCTCCTTCATGTACATTTCTTATGCTGCTATGTGAAAGCCTATTTTGTGCCCATTCCTTTGCGTCCCTGTGCTTTGCAATCCTAGAGTAATTAGTTATGAAATTTGGTTGACGGGCCTTATATTCTCTGCCATAGACAGACTTAACATCTCTGGATCATTTGTGCATGTGAACATAAAACACTTAATGATTTCATTTGCATATATCACAAGAAACACTGCTTTTCCTTTTTTAACATCATTTCTGTTCAAGCCTAGTCGGACAGTGCAGCGGCGAGCATGAACACAGACAGAGTCTCGCTTTTCCAGTGTCCCCCTTTTCCAGCAGCTCATGTCCAAACAGTGACAGGTTGTTAGGGAAAAAAGGTTGTTAGAAGGCGGGAAAGAGCGAAAAAACAGCAATTAGTGACACCATATGGCAGCAAAAGGGGGTGTGTGCTTTGAAGGCCTCGCAGGCTAAAACTCTTTCCATATGTTGAGGAATTCTGCCATTTTTTGTCTCTCATTATCTAGGAAGTGATGCTCCTTCTCCCGTCCCCCACATTGTGGTAGTGTTTTGTGTGGGCTGTCCAAACAGAGTGTCCCCACCCACAGGGAAGTTTATATCGAAGGCTTCTTTTAACAAGCCTGTGTTTGTGAAGGCAGCCTGTATGTGTCAGTGCTCATTAGGGATCGCTTTCCTTATTGCCAGCAGCGTAGCATGGCCAGATACCAAATGGCCAGAGGAGCCTAGCAGCCAGCATGATGTCCATGTGGTATTACTGAAAGGTTTGTGTGATTTTAATGCTGTGCCTTTGAGTCACAGCTGTGTGCCCAAAACATTTTTAAGGCTCAATATTTTATTGGATTTTATTGAGAAACCAATAAACAACTAAACATACAATAGAAATATGGGGGATATGGGGGAGTCCTCTAGTTCAGTTTCAAGTTCTGTTTTTTCTTATAGTGGGTAACTATTGATAATCTTGATGAACTTGATGATCCTACTTGATGAGCCTTAATTAGGGAATCCTACATGTTTATTTTTAGAGCATGACCTGCATTAGCCTTTGTAGAACTTTGTAGAACTGTAGGCTTTCAACAGTAAACATGGTTAAACTGATTGTCAATAATTGGGCTGAAAGGAAAACTGTATGCATGTGATTTTTTCATTCCTTTAATGAGCTCCATATATGACATAATATACATTTCATTACAGTTCATTAGAGGTTCCCAAAATACATGCTTGCTCAACCGGACATGTCCTCAGACTTGTGAGCCTTATTGCCAATTAACTACAGTTGGTAATTATAGAGGGAAAACGCTTGGTAAACCAACCATGACAAAGATAACATGCAAACACATCTTTTTAAGGTTTGTTAGCAGGGCGTCAGTTTGATAATGATGATGTCTGTGGTTTGTGGTTGTATTTAGCACCTGATGTCAGTGTGTTAAGGGATGTGGCCTAATGTACCCTGGTCATCTGGACACTGTAGTAGAGATTTCATTCTCAGACAAAACTGGACAACCTCCCATACTATTAGAGAACATGCCTCCTTTCAACCTTGCATAATAGAAAAAGAGATAGAGAGTGAGAGAGAGAGAGAGAGAGAGAGAGAGAGGGAGAGAGAGAGAGAGAGAGAACGAGAGAGAGAGAAGACAGAGACACACAGAGAGAAATAAAAAAGAATGAGGTGGAGAAATAAAAACAGAAAGAATAAAAATGGAGAGACAAAATGAGACAGAAACATACAAAGTAGGAGAGAGAGTGACTGAAAAAAAGAGACACATCCAGGGAGAGAAAGAGAGAGCGCAAGAGCAAGAGAGAGGGAGATGAGAGAGAGAGAGAGAGAGAGAGAGAGAGAGAGAGAGAGAATGTGTGTGAGAGAGAAGGTGAAGGGGAAGGTCATCTCATGTACTTCAGCTTTCCCTTTAAACTCAATCACACCGCCGCTGGCATGAAGCCACAGGAACAGAAAAAAGGCGTTCTGGTTTGGCGCATCGCCACAGTGGCCGTGTGTAATGATATGCCAGAAATGGCAGGGCTTGGACCGTTCTCCACTGGCCAGTACAGACAGTCACCTTGACCATTGTCTGAGCTTAAAAATCTGCTGGAACTGAAGGTCTTCCATATTGAAGTTACAGATATACAATAAACCCAATAGTATTCAGACAATACTTAATAAACGAATTTGCCTTTTGTATATATTATTTTATGATGTACTGGTCATTAGAGGAGGGTGCCATGGGGTAGAGGGTTATGGGTGGTATGCACCCTTTACCTTGAGGGGTTTTATGATGCATATCTTACTGATTGTCTTATCTTAACTGAAAATAAACAGTTGATCACAAAAAAAAGAAACACAGCCAATAGAATGGGAAGCTCTGGAGCAGCAGCACAAGGGCCTGAGGTCAGCTTGCTTAATGCCAAGTGTTAGTTAGAGGGGTATAAAGCCATCCAGCATGGGACTGTGAAGAGTGATAGAACCGTGTTCTCTGGAGTGATGAGGTGGGCAAGCAAGTGTCTACAAACCTTTGAAGCAATACTGTACTTTGGAAGTTGTGCTCTTTTTCCTACATTCTTACAGCCACAGGATCAAGTTCAAACTCAGGCTTGCAGTCTTGCAGTTGCAGCAACATGTGATGCAGCCTAAATGTCTGATAGAGCAACTGCTTGAGGATTAGAGAGGTTTTGTGATGATGATGAAGTTTTATTCTCTGTGATCATCTGCACAGCCGCTGTGCATATTCTTCAAATGTTCAATACTATCTATTATATTTTTTTAAGGAATAGTTTCACCAAAATTCTAATTTCCTTCATTTTCCTTTTACCCCAAATGTGGTCACTCGGGCAAGTACATGTCCTTCACTACTGTACCTAGGTACACTATATGGACAAAAAATATTCTTTGCCAAAATGTATCAGCTCATCCCCCATAGAGGGTGTGGCCTGTTATTGATACACTCTCGCTGCTGTCAGTTTGTGGATGAACCTTTAAAAAGCAAGCGTGAAATATTAAAAGCAGCAACTCTTCCAGAAGGTCTGTGTCAGTGTTTAACAGCTGTATTATTGCTTTATAACTGTGCCGATGAAAAAGCAGTCAGTGCATTTTCTGTTACATAATCAGAATGCAGATCTACAATATTCATGTAATCTACATGTATCTAAATTAGATATTATATATATATGTGTGTGTGTGTAGTCACCACTTCTAATGATTGTGCAGATATTTTGTAAATTACATGTTCACTTATCACTTATAGAATGGCAATGGACCTGTGTTCTCCGGAATGATGGTGCCCCATCCAATACTTTAGGGATAAGTGGGGGAATTGGGGATGAGGTGGGGTGGTGATCATCCAACCTCCTGACCTCACAGCAATGTTTTAAAATCTAGTAGAAAGCCTTCTTTGGACAGAAGAGAGTTTAAAAAAACCTTTTGAGTTTTTAAGCAATAGTTTCTGATATTATGTTTTCATATCCCACATGTCTCACACTGTAGATTCTCAACTCGTTCATTTACCTTTTTTTGAGAATGTCCTTACTGTTTACAGCTGGCCAATAATGTTTGCTGATGACGCCTTGTGGAAGCCAGATGTCATTGTGAACACCCTGGTTAAAACAAAGACTCCGAACTATACTGGGATTAAAATAGCCAATACCCAATCCTTTAAAATATGCCTGTATCAGCCCCAATCCTAAAAACTGGACATTCCTGTAATTGATTGTAGAATTTGTTAACAGCAAACACCAGCTCACCATCTAAAGCCAACAAATTTACTTTTAGTGTTTTGCAAAGTTAGCCTCACTTTACTAACTTTACTCAAAGAGCCTAAAGTAAAGGAGCATTTTTTTAAATAATTAATTGTAATACTAGGTCAGTGACTAACGTTTTGTACTTGTCTTTGATGACAATAATGTAACCTGTAATGGGATCGGAGTGACAGTAATTGATTAGATGGGCAGCCAGATAATGCTCATCTGTGCCTTCAGCCACCAGCACATATATGGTATTAAGAATTTGAATTTCTTTTGCCCTTATCTTACAAAAGCAGGTCGACAGCTGATGCTCCTCACTGTCAACCCCACATCACACTGCACCTTGGGCCGATCAAAAGCAATGAGACCTTTTGCCTCAGGCAAGCTGTGTGTGACATGGTGAGGGTCAGGAGGCCATGTGTTGAGCTTATGCCAGCCGTGGGATCTCCTGAGACTGCCTGTTTGATGGAAGAAGATAGAAATAGAAACTGCTGGACTAGTGGTGGATTCTCTATTGGGGCACTCTGTTTTGCCCTCTGGCATTTATTCCTATCTAAAAGGCTTCTATCTTAATGAGTACCTATATGTTGCCTAAAGCACAAGTTGTTTAAAAAAAATGCAGAAATTATGCTTTGGATTGCATCTATCAAAGCTTCAGCTGCAACTGTCTCTCTATTCATCACACCACCCCCCCCACCACTACCACACACCAAATCCACTATTCTCTGTATAATATGGCAGTGTGTGGGCACTGTGCAGAGGATGAAAGGCTTATCCTGTCTGACCTACTTCTGCCCTGACCACAACATGACTTCATTTAGCCCCAGACGTCCAGTAGCCCACGCTTTGAATCTTTGGTGGCATCTTCAGCTGTGCTGTTCCATAGGACATTTCTTTTCCGTAAAAAAACAAAAAAATTGTAGTGTATATATATGATATAGGTTGGATTTTTACCAAAGACTTCCTCTCTCTTTTTATATATGTTTAGAGAGAAACTTATTGCTTATTATGTGTGTCCATTGGGGGCTGCTACAAATGTGCTGGAAATTCAGGGAGAAGTGGGATGTCTGCATGGCGTAAGAGTGTGCCAGCTGCCAAATAGCTCTCTGGTCCAGCCTCTTCCATGACAAAATCACAATATGTACAGTACAATACTGTGCAATGACCTATAAATGTGACCTATCGAACCATTGTCTCTTTATTCTGACTAATATGACTGCTTCATCCAAACTTGGGTGCACTTCTACCAACCAAACTACAGTTTAAAGTGAACCCTGATTGTGATGTAATGCATTTTTACGCTGGCAGCACGTCAAGACTGTACTTCCCCTTACAATCTACCTTCTGCTTTAACATTTAACTCTTTATGCAGAGTTTAACTTAATGCTTTATGCTCTTTAACTGTTTCTGCAGAAAAAGCTATAGCTTCAACATGTTGGACATAGAGTTGGGATCTAAAGCCTGGGTTTTCCTACATTTGTTTTTGGTCAAGCATCTGTGTGAGAATATCTGTGGGATAGATCTGCCTAGCAGGAGAAGCTAACACTTAGTTTTGATGTCAAGCATAACAACAGTTCACAAAGATGCCTGTAGCTTCCATATGCAGCTACATGAAGCACATGTTTATAACAAAGATCCTCTCACTATGTCCTTCAAACAGCAGATCTTCACAACGCAAAATATCACACAAACACTCAGTGTTCGACTTACACCAACAATGCCACATTCCACCATAAACAAGACAAACCCAATAATTACCTGCTCAGCAGCACATTCCAGGCCACAGGTTTCTCCACTGTTGTGAAAGCTGTGGATAGTATATGGATCGATTCTGTTTACACTTGCCATTAAAATGCATCTCAAGTATGGCCAGAAAACACATGTTGATGGCAGGTGTAAACAGATTCTGCGAGTCTGAGTAGCGGACTCCGCTCATGCAGAAATGAGTCCATGTGCAGAGCATGTACATGAGGACGGGGTTGTGAGGTAGATAGATAGACGGGCAGGTAAGGTCAAAATCACACACTTTTTGAGAGTAATAGAGGGCCAAATGAGAAAACAAATGTGCAAACTATAGCAAATAAACTAGGTATGAAAGCAGCCATAGGCACTTAAGCAAGTTCGTCACTATAAAAAAGTGTGTATTAGTATAATTTAGTATAATTATGTATTAGAATAAACACACACAAACATTAATGCAGTAAAATCTAAAGACATCTGTTATTTTTAGAAGTGTGTTTGAGTCCCAAATCATTTAAGAATGTGTATTTTTGAAAAGTTTACTGCTCTTACATGTGTTCCTCAAGACATGTTGATGCTGAAACGATCATTGCTGGCAGACTAAAGAACTGTCCCTTGAGTGGAGTGAGTGAAGGAGATCTGGCTGAGAAGTGGGTGCACATTGTAAGCACATCTGACTTGAACGGGACCCAAAAGGTTTAGAGAGAGCATAGAAAGTCATGGTGATAATCATCTCCACTTGTTCATCAGATCATTTGTGTGGACCCTCTTATCACAGCCTTGCCATTAGTGTGCTAATTGGGCAGCTTTAGGGACCGGCGTGGTTGAAAGAGCCACGGGACGGGGCGGAAGTGGAAGCAGAAGCTTGCAGGAGAGGGGTGGGTGGGTACGGGGGGCTTTTCTGGTCTTCTAGCACTTGAAGGACATGAATACACATAATAGCAATTTGCAGAGACATTTGCTTTAATGATGAGTGAAACAGAGCCATAGATGTGTATGAGTGAGTGTATGTGGGGGAGATGTAGGGTGGAGAGAGAATGAAGGGAGAACAAGAGAGAAATAAGAAGAAAGAGAAAAAAAGGGTGAAGGAGCAGTAGGGATGTCAAAATATAAGTGAGGGAAAGAGCAAGATGTGTGAAAGAGACAGATGAACGGAAGGGGAAGGAAGAGAGAGAGTGAGAGAAATAAGAGAAAGAGAGAGAGGAAGAAAGAGGTGTGTGTGAGAGAGGAGCAAGCACCTGTTTGTTCCTGGGGGGCGTTCATTAGTGCAGATTTATGGAGTGGATCATTATGGGATGTAGATGTGCGGATGTTCAGATGGAAAGCAGCTCCTTTGGGAAATCACAGCAGCAGCTAAAAACACCACCTCTTTTAAAGAGCACACAGGGAGTCAGGGAGATACCTGTCTGCAGGCCTGCAGCAGATTTGGAAAGCACGCTGATTTCAAAAGATCACTAGTGATACCACCTTCATTCCACTCTACAGATGATTATTATGTAATTAATTATATTCAATTTACAGTTTGTATCCACAGACTTGAGCTTGCACTTCCCCTTCTTTTCCATTTGCTTTGATGCTGACGAATGAAACAAGTTAAACAAGTATTTAAAAGGAGCCTTTCTTCCATAAATATGTAGCATCTGCACTTTCAGCACAGTGTCTTCACTGCGGTCCATAAGAAACTGAACAGAGAAAGGGTTAAGTAGAACTGTCTTTCTGGTTTTGCTCTAGCATACTGGATGTCACATACAGTAAGACAATGACAATAAGTCTAAAGTAGCACAGAAGCAAAAATAGTCACTGTCCCTAACAATATATACAGTATATATATAGTATTCCCATGTCAGAGTAGCAGAGTTAATTGGACAAATTAACAGGATTTTAAATCAATCTGTCAGCAAATCTGGTTTAGTACCAGGCTGCTTCCAGTAGATGGTGCTCTGTCTCCCCAGTACTTTTTTGTAAAAGCTCTGTTTAGATCATTGAGCAAACCCAAATATCCTCAGGCTGCCAAAGAAAGTAAACCCACTGTGGATGTTGTCCAGTCTCTCACCGAGTTGTTTAGGCCCGTTAGGCCCTTTAGGCCCTTTTCCACTGTACATACAGGCTGCAGCCGTCAGATAAACTCGGATCTTTCTGAAACAGAGGGGAAAACACTAACAGACAGGTTGAATGACTGCAGGTGCAGCTTAGATCATCATATTGGCCTTGGTTTGGTCTTTTTCACATTATGCTGTACAACTTTCCATGCTTAAAGGAACACTCTAGCACTGACTTCTGTATATTTGCATTTGCATCGTACAGTCGGTTACCGTGGATAAGGACAGAAAACCTGCTAACTGATAATTCACATACTATAGAATCCAATAAGCAGATGCTGAGGCAGCTCAAATGAGTGTGTTCTGACAAAATCGCTTTTATGTCCTAATTCTACACGAAGAGAAAAATATGTCAAACTTACTGGAAGATATGCTACAGATACGAGGTTGAAATCTGGAGTGTTCCCTTAACAGTGGTCTGAGGCATATTTGGTACTTATCCTGAGACGGTGAAATGTTTTCATAATTCATAATTCATGCGTCTGTTTGGTCTGTTCAGTTTCCATCATTCTCGTTTACAGCCTCTGCATCTGTGGTTATTACATCGGTAGAGTTGTGTGAAATTGCCCTCTGCACGGGATTTGCTGCCCAGAGAGCTTTATTGACGTTTCAGTACCACGGACAGAGACATGGCTGTTCCAGTGCCAACAATCACTTGTCTAGTTTCATCATCTCTGAACAGCAGCCCAACAGGAAATTAACCCCATAAGTGCCAGGGTCACTGAGTGCAGATGTGTCAGCATATGTCCGGTTTATTGTTCAGTATTCAGGACTACTACTCAGGACATATGAAATGCAAGCTGTATATTGACAATATAACTCAAACTAGGGGTGGACAACATGATATTTTATCGAATCATCATAAATTTTGTTATAGTGACAAACAGCTTTTATGCTTTTATGAGTATATTGTTGATCTTGTCAGTACTTAAGAACACTGACTAACTGCATGTTTCATTACAGAGAGTGTAGTTAGTCATTTTTAATTGCACAGATTAGATAAAATAATAAAAAAATCACTGTACTTAGTATGGGAGAGTATTGGGTTAGTAGTTGTTTTAAATCCACTGGTAAATTTTGTCTGCTGGACAAAATACCACAATAAATATTGAGTATAGTAAAAATCTAAGTGCTAATCAGTTCAAGATATCCACTGCATTCTTTCCCTTACACTGTAAACCTACACTTTTAGTAATACAAGTTACAGCAAAGACAACACCATAGCAAGTTTAAACAAGTGGTCCTTTTAGGGAGGCAATTGACCAAACGGAAGCAGACATACCATCTAATGAGTTAATTCTGCTTTTTCAAGGTGTACCAACTGCTGACACAAACATACAGCTGTGCGCACAAAGCTTGTATAACCTCTACAGAAAAGCTTTGGAGCAGTTGCAGGTCCCCATGCCCAAATTGGTGGTTATAAACTCTCCCAGCATTGGACTGTAGTTCTCCAGAATCCTGGACCCCCATCTAGTACTTCTGGGATGAGTTGGACACACTAGAGTTTGTGATCTAGACTTGATCATCCAACATCAGTACCTGACCACACCAATGCACTCATGAATAAATGCAGTTAAGTCCTCAACATCTAGTGTAAAACCTTCCCAGGAGACTGTAACTGCAGTGAAGGGGGATCAAAACAGCCTATTAATATTGTAGTGGAACCATTGGTTGGCCCGTTGGACACCGCAAAGTACTAATAAAGCAATAACATTGTAATTCACAAAGGAGGAGGATATTTTTAGTAGACGTTAAAACGTTCTGAGCGTGTAAAGGGTTTGCTGTCAATGCATATACTTTCTTTTTTTTTTTTACTGTCTGCTGTCTCTTTCTCTCCCTCCCCTTTCTCACCCACACACTCGGGCAAATTTTCATTTACAGTCACTGAGCCTGCTGCAAGGAAAAGGCTTAGGCTGAGAGAGAGTGCAAGGGTACAGGAGATAGCTGAAGACAGATAACATATGACAGGTGCCATTTGATATTAATGGCTTTCATCATTAAAAATCCCTTTTGGGAGGGAAAGAATAAAATAGGAAATCACGCCCATGATTAATGAAGCTATCATTATCTCACAGATAGAAGACTCCTTGGGCGCATGATTTTCGGTACTACTAATCCACAGTGTCCAACAGTGAACAGTGAGCTGTGTTTAATTATAAATGCACATAATAACAGGCCTGAGCCCATCATGAAACCAAACACAGTTGCTTCTCTGTAAATGTGTTTTACTATATGAGGCTGTATTATAATCTGGTTTATCACTTTGCAGGAGAAGAAGGAAAAAGACCCATGGCCTGATGGTGGGGCGAAAGTGTTATTAAACTTAACTTCTATTACCAAAGAATTGCCCCACCAGTTTGTCCAGAAGTCCCTGTAATGCAAATTTACTCTGTATCCAGACACCTGTTTACTCTGTGGGGTCTCTGTGGGGTTAAACAGCCCCTGTCAATCAGCTCACCCACAGGTTTTCGTCACACCACTGGCACAGTGTCGTAATGTCACAGTCAAATATCAAAAGCTCAACTTTCCATTTTTTTTTTTAAAACACCAGTTACCCTTTTTTGTCACTGTGTGAACACGTCAGGGAGACAAGGTATGCAAAACCTAGTAAGAATGAACGTCTACAGTAATTTCTCTTGTGAAGCTACTATGACAGAGATATACTGTATGTACAGAGGTATAGACATCTGCTTGTGCAGCGTTTCCTCTAAAGAAATCAAGTGTCTTATCAGGTTTCATTTCATCAGGGTTTTTTGCCCTTTGGCTGCAGGGAAGGCTTTACACATTTACATGTTGGTCCATTGCTGTGAGGATTTGATTGCATGGACATAGTGTGCCCAGGACATTAGTGTGCCCAGGATTTGTTGGATTTGTCAGGGATTACAAATGCTACACTAGCTCAGCCCAACGTTACTGAATAGAGCTCCATCACCCCAGAGTATACAGGTCCACCGATCCACAACCCAATGCTGGGAAGCTTTATACCCTGCTTGGAACTGGGCGCTGGGTGCAGACTGATATGCAGTTGCATCACATTTCACAGGCAGTGCCTTAAAGTAACTGAATTCACATAGAAGGGGTGTCTGGATACTTTTGGACATATAGTGTATGAGGTTTTGATTGACAGTTACGATATGTCAGAAGCATGAGAGTGGTTTAGTCACTGATGGAAAACAACAGTGTGTGGCAGCCTTAGGCTCACTCACACTGTGTATGAACCACACACCTACCCCACATTCTTGGCATCCTCCCTCCCTCTTCACTCATAATGCGCTCAGATCATTGATGACATCAGCTATTCCCGCCAAATCTGATTGGCTGCTGGCAGAGGGAGACCAGAGTCTTGCTGTGGCTTTAGAGAAAGAGAGAATAGATGATGAAAGAGAGAGAGAGAGAGAGAGAGAGAGAGAGAGAAGAGGTGTGAGGGAGGGGGAGAGAGAAAGAGAATTGGGAGAACAGGGGAGTAGGGGACAGATAAAAAGAGAGAGAGTGAGAGTAAGGGAGTGAGGGAGAGAGGGAGGTGTTATAGTCACATGCACACATTCCCTCACAGGCACTGAGAGAGAGTTGAGTGTGACGTGTTTTCTGCTGTAGCTGCTGGAGGGATGGAGGGAACGACACAGAGCGGGAAGAACAGAGGAACAGTGAGGGCTATATTTAGAGCACATTTTTGGTAGATTTGGTTGTTTGGTCAGTGTAAGAGGGGAGTGGAGACTAAGGGAGAGATTAGGTAACCCCCCGTGCCAGACCACCAGCTGCCCAACTGCATGGACACTAGACACAGGAGAAGTGAGGAGAAGTAGAAGTGAAGGAGGCGTGTGTAAGGATGGCACACGTATGGCAGGATTTGACCACCAAGAGGAAGAAGTCTGGAGCATCTCTGAACTTAGTGTCCGGGGTTTCACAACACCTACGGGGTAAGAGTGAGAGTGTGTGAGTGTGTGAGTGTGTGTGTGTGTGAGACTCAATTTTCATTTAGTTTCATGATGAGAAGATGTCTGTCTCTCTGTCTGTCTTTCTGTCTGTCTGTCAAACTGCCTATTTCTCTCTGTCTCTCTTTCTGTTTGTCTGTCTGTCTTTCTAACTATCCCACTCTCCCACTGTTTACTTGTCTGTCTCGCTCTATGTATGTCTCCCACTCCCAGTTATGCCTCTGTCTGTTTCTCTCTCTGTCTGTCCTTCTATCTGTTTATGTGTCTCTCTCTCTCTATCTTTTTGTCTCTCTCTGCCTGTCTCTCTATTTGTTTATCTGTCTGCCTCTCTCTCTCTGTTACCTGTGTCTGTGTGTCTCTCTCTCTGTTTATCTGTCTCTATCTGTTACTGTTTCTCTCTCTACCTGTCTCTCCGTTTCGTCTGTCTCTCTCTTTCTCTATCTGTCGCTTTCTCTCTGTCTCGTTTGTCTCTCCATTTGTTTTTCTTTCTGTCTCTCTGTCTGCTTCTCTACCTAACTGTAAGTAATAAGTTAATAATAATAAGTTTCTCTGTCTGTCTTTCTGTATTGTTGTCTGTCTCTATCTGTCTCTCTCTCTTGTAAAAATCACTTGTAAATAAAATGTACATCTAATGTAAACGATTTATTTTAGAGATGAGCGGTTTAGTTACCACAGCAACGCTGAGATATTTTTCTGATTATTCATGTATTTTAGTGCAGTACTAAGGCAGAGTGCGCATGTGTGTCTGCATGTGCCTGTGTGTGTGCGTGTGTGTGTGTGATAGCACTCTGGGGACATCTGTAGGACACACACATACAGGCTTGCACAGTGTCATTAGGGGAACTGGTAAGGCTATGAATGAATGTGTGTGTGTGTGCACACGTGTGCTGGTGTATCTGACCGAGAAAATTAAGCCATGGGTGGTGTGTATGTGTAAGTGTGTGTGTTAGTGAGATAGAGCTGAATTGATTAATGTGGTTATTTAGGCTCATAATTAATCCAGAATGTGTAAAAGAAATCATATCTGGGGTGTGTAACAGTGAGTATATGGGGTCACGTATGGAGGTACTGTGTGGTGCTGAGGAGTGTGTGTTTGACTTTTCATTTGCATTTCCCACTCAAAGTCACCTTACCTTTAAGACAGTGAAGAGGGCGTTGCGCGCACGCACACACACACACACACACACACACACACATACACACACACACACAGTAAAATGGTGTTGAGCCTCTGTACGTCATCATCACTCCTCTCTCAGTTTGCTCTCTGTCTCTCTGTCTGTCTTTCTGTCTCTATGTCTCTTTCTCAATCACTAACTCTCTTTCTGTCTCGCTTTCTCTGTCTTTCTGTCTCTCTCTCTGTCTCTTTATTTGTTTTTTTTTCTCACATTCTCTGTCTTTTTCTGTCTGTTTTTCTGTCTCTGTCTTTCTCACTTTCTCTGTCTTTCTGTCTCTTTCTTTGTCTGTCTGTCTCTGTCTTTCTCACTTTCTCTGTCTTTCTGTCTCTTTCTTTGTCTGTCTGTCTCTGTCTTTCTCACATTCTCTGTCTGTCTATTTTTTTGTGTCTGTTTCTCTGTCTCTGCCTTTTCACTTTCGCTGTCTTTCTTTCTCTCTGTCTGTCTGTCTGTCTTCCTTTCGGTCCCTCTTTTTCACTTTCTTTTATCTTTCTCGGTCTCCCTTTCTCTCTCTCTGACACACCATTCATACTCTTTGAGGAAGAGGCTTTGTTTTACAATCCTCTTACACAATCATGAGATATATCGAGAGTCTCCAAAGAGCTAGGAATACCACAATTGATGGACTGATGGCAATTGGAAGAATGCAAATGGACTATGCACAGAGACTGGTGTCCAGTCTTGCTGTCTGATGCAGAGGCTGTTGGGTGAAATAATCGCTGCACTCCCCTCTCGTTTTAGGGAGATGCTGTGATGTAGCTCTGTTGGGGCTCAGCCTCTCCCCCCGTTGATACCCATCTCTGCTGCAGCAGTGGATTTTCAAGAGGCAGAAGGAGCTCTTCTAACATTTCAACAACGCAGCTGACATCACTAGAGGCAGCCACGAAAAAAGCATTGGGCAAAACCTGTATTAAGGCATTATGCCAAAGGTCCCTGACCAGGTTAAAAGAGACATAGTGTTCAGGGTTGGTCCAGGGCTCTTCTCTGTAGTGTTGCTGGAGGTCCCTGAACAAGCCCTCCATAGAGAAGCGGTACAGCCGATCTACATTATTGAATTTTCTTACCGGGTCAGGTCAAGCTAACAGTGTGGTTATCTAGAAACAATAAAATGAAGGGGTGTGTCACTCAAGAGGCTGGACAAATGCTGAAAGCTCTTATAAAGATCAGTTCAAAATTTATTTTTTATAAAATGAATCAGATACAAGTCTCTCTCTCTCTCTCTCTCTCTCTCTCTCACTGTCTGTCTCACTTTCCCGCCATCTCCCCATCTGTCTCATTCTCTGTCTGTCTCTCTCTCATCAATATTTGATCTCTCCTCTCTGATCACCTGATTAATTCGCAAAATTTCTGGATCTTTAGAAAATGTAAGGGTAAATGTGCATAATGCATGAGCAGGCTGCCTTTCTCGAATCTACGCACACACACACACACACACACACACACACACACACACAATGACACAGTGACCAATTTCTGCTGTGTGATTTAACAGACAGATATTTCCATTAAGGATAGTATTGTGGTGTCAGCTGTCTTATAATATATGACATATTAAACGATATGGTATATATTATATTATGTGTTATCTATCTATTATCTATTAGCCTATAGATTAAAACACTGTTTTATTAGGTAATATTATTTGTACACAATTCATTTATATTTGGCAGCATGTGTTTAGATTTGAGCTGTTGGAAAATCACTTGCATTTTTGGATAATAATTTGATTGAAAAGTTCTTTATTGGTTCATGTATATTTTACATCAGTGTTTGCATAAACGTGTGGACAGTTTTACTGGTTACTACTAGGCTTATTATTTGCGTTCCTCTTCTTTATGCAAGTGGATTATCTTATATCTAATCTCCTTAAATTCCTACTCACAATGGAGAATTTGACCTGATTCAACCCCCCCCCCCCTATTTTTTCCTAATTTTGTACTGGCAATTATGCCACCGATATGTAGCTCCCCCTAGCACTATGCTAGCAATGCTACAGACACTAGGAGGCCTTTGCCTCTTTTCTAAACTACTGCCGATGTGGCATTGCCAGGGAGCTAGCCTGGTCGGAGGAAAGCACTCGGGTCCCCAGTTCTACTGCACTACATAACAGACACCTGTGCAGGCCAACATCACTTCAAAAGTGGTGAAGGGAGAGAGCACTCTCTTGGACCGCTAAAGGCAAAGCTGCATGGCTCGGTATTCAAACCCTGGCCTGTGATCTTAATGGCTGTTTTGACTGAAAATTAAAACAATGAAGGGGGTCTATGGCATTTCGCACAGTGCCGTATATACCAATAGCCCGGTTTCTGTGAAGAATCTAATCAGATATTTCTGGTCTTTTGTTTAGATGAACAAGAGGCAGTGCAGAAGCGGACTTTTACAAAATGGATCAACTCCCACTTGGCAAAGGTAAGAAAATATACATCCACACGTACCCTCACATGTGGCTAGAACAAGCATAAACACACACACACATACACACACACACACACACACAAAATGACAATCTCTTGTTCTTTCTGCAGTTCTAGTATTAGCGTGTTATAAGACTGGTGGTACAGACATGCACAGAAACATATACATAAATAGCTCAGTCTCTTACTGAGCCTGCTGACATGACTTAGCTGTAAAGCTTTACTTCATAACCAGCATTACACAATGAAGCAGTACGGTTTCTCCAACACGTGTTACACGTATACATTATTCTGCTGTGGTCCACTCTTTAAAGGGACTACATGGTGTGAGGCTGAATTACCTGATTTTTCGGTACAAAAGAGTTATAGTAGAGAGATATAGTATGTACATGTTGTTAAATGTCCATATATGGAAGGCTATCTCTGTAAGCAGCCCATTTTGAATTGGTTTTGTGACAGCAGCGCATTCACAAATATCCACCTATTCACTACACTGCTATAACATGTGGCTCAAATGTTGCTCAGACCCCAAATGTGATCAGATTTGTCTCTTGGGTCTTGGGTGCGTTTAGTAGTTTGTTTATGTAGCTTGGCCTTAGATATTATCCTGATACTCAAGATGCATTAAGTGACCAGATGTAAACAGGGTCTAAAAGTTCCTCCTTGCTAATCTTTCTAGTGTAGAAAGTGGCATTTCTGCAGCTATACAACACTCCGTTTGCTCTGTGGACAGGCGTCTGCTCATTCTAGCAGAAACGCACACTAATACTGTAGCATTTACTGTTATTACACACTTTATATTGGCCACTACCACACCATACACGCTTTTCTCTTTTACAGCTCGCTCTACTGCAGTTTACTCACTGTCTTTGGTCACACACACAAAGGCCACCCTAGCTCCCATTCTTACAAGTAAAACACCCTTGTGCTTAGGTGCCTAAAACCTCTTCACACTACACACTACTAATACAAGAAAAATGTACAATATGGTGACGTTATTGACTGATTGTGGATAAGTGCTAGCTGTCATATTAGAGTAGGATCAGTCTCTTTCTTCTGCTTTTAACCTGATCACAGGTGTCCCAGTGATTTAACCATTAGCACTGGGGCATACGCCCACTGGAGACTGCATGTGTGTATGTGTGTGTGTAATTATGGCATTATGGCGTGCTAATCTCCCTCACTTAACCCTTCGCTGTGTGTTAGTGAGTAGTGTGTGGAGAATGACTGCTCCAGCCAGCCGCAGCGCAATTACCCAGCAGCCCCGGCCCACCGAGCCTCTAAACGCATCCAGTTTGATTATGCGTTCGTCTCTGGTGACATGGAGCAGAAAATTCATTTGAAATGTCAAGCTGTAGGAAATCTGCCTTGACACGATATTTCATATCACACTGCCCACCGCTGGCTCTCCAACATCATACTGTAGGCCGTCCAAGCATTAATGTTAAATCATACATTCTCCAATCGGCATTTGTTTGTTGTTTTGTTTGTTAGCTGCGGGCCGCAGTACAGATAGCAGCTGTCACTTAGTGTTTTACTGAGAGCTCTGAAGCATCAGTTCACTAATGTGCTGCCCTCTAATAGGATATGGGCTGATTGCCTCTCTCATGGACAATATCATCTGCCAGAAGGCCACTCTGGACTTGTATTACAATAAAGGAGACACATTAAAGTAATTTCATTTGGTAGTTTAGCTCTCATTGAAATGTCTGCGTCTTTCGGAGATATGAAGAAAATATGTGTCTGTTTGAGTCTCACTGGTAGTTGGGCCAGTCTACATACTAGCTGCTTTCTTAGAAACCCTTGAATTTCCTCCTTGCTGGCATGCAGTTAGAGGCTGACCTTGATTGGATATTGGATAATTGTGGATGGGGGACTACTCTCAACAATGTTGCTGATGCATGAAAACCCTAGCAACACTACTGTGGCTAAACCAAACAGACTAAAATACCAGTGTCACTGTCATGCTGAGCATCCACCTCTAACTGCATACCAGCAAGGAGGAACTTCAAGGGTTTCTGAGAAAGCAGCTCGGCATGACAGTGACACTGGTAATCAAGGTCAGCCTCTAACTGCATACCAGCAAGGAGGAACTTCAAGGGTTTCTAAGAAAGCAGCTAGTTTGTAGACTAGCCCAACTCCCGGTGAGACTCAAACAGACACATATTTTCTTCATATCTTCATCTCCGAAAGACGCAGAGCTAAACTACCAAATGAAATTACTTTAATGTGTCTCCTTTAATGTGTCTTAAAGTACAAGACACTGTAGGTGTTTCTAATAAAGTGGCCAGTGAGTTGCAGTACAAAGCAGGCATTTCTAATAATGCAACCAGTAAGTAGAAGTGCAAAGTGGGTGTTTCTAATATTGTGGCCAGAGAGTGAATGCACAAGGCACTATAGGTGTTTCTCAAAAAGTGGCCAGTGAGTGGCTACTCAATATACTGTAGGTGTTTCCAATAATGTGGCCAATGAGAGGAAAGAAATGTTTCTAATTAAGCAACCAGTAAGCAGTAGTGCAAAGTATGGTTTTTGTAATATTGTGGCCAGTGAGTTAATAAACGAGGCACTACAGGTGTTTCTGTGTGGCCAGTGAGTGGGTGCACAAGATACTGCAGATAACCAAAGCAAATATTTCAGAAATTATTTCAATTTTAATTTCAGCGAAAAGATGCAAAAACACTGCAGTCAGGCTTTGTACATAGTCTTGGCACTGACCTGCAAACTGTGGTCATGTGTGTATCACAGATTTGAGAAATAAATGTCTATTCAGAAAGACAAAGACTCTCGCCCATCACTCAGACAATGGCTTCGGAAATGAAAGAAATAATCAGTCCTGCAGGTTTCTTTGTGCTGTTTAGATATCGCGGCCTCCATCACCGCCCCCCCTGCTGCTCTCCTCTTGCTGTCTGATGTACCTTTAACCTCAGCCTACACAAAACTGACGTTGCCATGGTTACAGCAGTTTCAAGTGTTTACCTGTCCGAGTGCACACGTGGTGAGCAGGGCCAAGAGTGTCCACTGCAATTCAGAGCGTACGGTTAAATGTGGAAGCGTCTCACGGAAGAACAAAGAGCGTTGGGTAGCTGGTTTCTGCTGTTTAGGCTCTGTTCATATCTGTTCATGACTGTTTTAGTATCACTCTGTTGCATAAGCACTGAAGCAGCAGGGAAAAAAGTATATACTTTAAAATCATCTTAAAATCACTTAAAAATGATTATATTATATTTCCTGGTTTTCTCCCCAATTTAGTCATTGCTAATTCCAAAACTAGGACACCTCCTATCCCTCAATGCTGCCACTGTTGGGAAGGTGAAGACCAGCATGTATGTTCTTCCAGACACGAGAAGTCAACCAATGGCATCTTTTTGGAATTCCAACATATCTGTCCAGACTCTGATTATAGAAATCATGCATTAACACCAAATATTACTTGATGTGGGTCTTAAAGGTTGAAGCATCACTCTGCAAGGATTTGCTTCTTTATGACGTGACACCAATGAGAAAACTGTGAACACACACA